>NC_079150.1:300000-600000 GCF_945859685.1 Eupeodes corollae
GGTTCTTCGATTCCGTAGGTCTGTTTGTTAGAATGTCCTCGCCTCTACAGCCCAACATTCGGTCGATTGAGTGCCTACTTAAAACTTAAGATTAAGCAGGTTCGTGTTAGGTTTTTCCTTACGTTTTGTTTAAAGATACAAAAAAACAGTAAGTACAAAATTGTTGGCCAAAAATCGAAATAACTAATGCTGATTAAGTTTTCTCTGAAAATTTGTTTCTTAACTTGGCTTCTTTCAACAAATAAAAGTATTTTTGTTTTTCTCCAGGAGGAGAACAACCCATAGACTTGTTATTTTTTTTTTTTTTAAGTTTTCTCAAAAACTAATACTGTCTTATTTATATTTATTAATCAAAAATGTCATTGTTTTTTTTTATATCGAAAATGGATCATCATTTTTTAGGAAATCAAACAACAAACGAACAATAATAAGCTCTTAATGACAACGTACTTAAAATATGTTTAAACTAAAATTGAAAAAATTGTTTATACAAATTATTTTTTAAAAACAATCCACTTTAACGATTTTCGAAAAAAAAAATAGTAAATCAAGTTTTATTTTAAATAATTAAAAAGAATTTAATATTTTAAAGACAGTCTTATTTAAAGGTACATTTTAAAACATAAAAAGGTACAATTTGTTAACAGAGTCTTTGAATACAGGAGCAAGTTCGTGCAACCTATGCTTGAAATTTATTCATATTATTATTAGACTCAAAAAATAATTAAAAAAAAAGTTTGAACGTTTAATTTAGAAAAAAAATTATATTTATATTAATTTAATAAGTCAGACCCAATTTATGTTCCTATGCCAAAAGTTAAAATTTATATGCGTAGCTGTATTTGAATAACATATATGTACCAAAGATACGTTTAAAATTACACGGCACTAATATGAATGCTTAAAACGTTATGTTGCGCCATGCTATAACATTACTATATTTGATTAGACACTGTTTATCTACTGTCAATCAGTGATTATTAATTTAAGACGACTATTTATATAAATACAATCCAAATATTTGTTTCACTTATTTAATATATTGAACAAAAAAATCAAAATTAATCTATTTCAATGAATATAATTTCTTGCATCTATACTCCATTTCATTTTGTTACCTTTATTTTAACGCATGGAAAACACGAACACAATTTAACCCGACCGTAACTTTCCAACAAGAGAATAACATTCGTTGATAAGCTTAGAAAAAATGTAAGTAATATTCAATAAAGATTTTTCTTTTGAACTTATGAATGAAATAAACACAAAAACAATGTTTTTAAAATGTCCTTGCCTATGTTTGCCAATAGCTAAAGAACTCAACTGACCACGTACCTTCATGTAGCAACAATCCCTAACCTATCTTTACTATACATATAACTTTATTGAATTAATTTCATAGACTTGAGCTCTTTTGCGAAATGTTCGTTCGTTCGTTCGCTCGTTCATTGCCCTTCAGAATGAAATAGAGAGTCGGCCAACCCAGACCTCATAAACATTAGTCCATGCCATTCGCATCATGCCAACGAAAATAACCGACCAATTGAGTCCAATTCAATGGAGAAGAGAGGAAAAATATCCTTTAAATCGACAAATACGTGGAGAGATTACTTACCCTTAAATATATCTTGTGAGTCTTTTTTGGGAAATGCATTTCATAAGGACGATGACCATACATGCATACTTTTTGTAAAACTGAGTACATTAAAAAGAGAGGGCTATAATTGTTATTTATTCACGTGTAGAGTTATAATATACGTGCATAAAAGACAAGAACTCACTATGAACTCAAGTATATTCTTAGTTTACATATTAGTTTTATTTAAATACTTTAACGTGTTGCATCAAATCTAAGAATTATTTAAGAATCAATAGATTTTTTTCTGATAAGCTGTATGAGGACAGTGGTAGTAGGGGAATAGAGTGACGTGTTTTCCTAGGTGTATGATTATGGATCTCTTTGGCACTAACGTTTTTAGGTATGAGAGGAGTGATAAAGTAAATTTGTAGAGAAAACTTCAAAATTACACTGGAAGACATAGCAAATACAACTATGATTTCAAGTACCTCTTCCCAGAAATAAAAGAATCGAGCTAGTTAATGAAACACTAATATCATTTAAATAGAAAAACTAGTTTCTGAGATACAGTACTTCCAAAAGCGCAAAAACCATAACTGACTGACCATCAAAATTATAAAGCACTTCCTAGATATTGTACAAATTCGAAACTTTGTACGAACGGTATACCTGATGAATGCAAAAAAATCGAAACATTTAGTTTGCCTATTTAAAATGCATAAAAATTGTGCACTAAGCGGCGTAGTATCCACCCAATTTTCTTAAGTTCGGTGTTTTTCACCCGCTGTCTGTATACCTATTTGTTGTGAATTTTACATTATGATTGTTATAAGGTGTACCAAAAGGTTTAAGCAAGTAGGTTGGGTTAAGACAAGAAAAAGTTCGTTCTAAAGGGGAGGGTCTATTTCCTCTCGAGAAGAGAGGTAATAAACAAAAACATTTTGTTTGTTTGTTTTAACCAGTTTGATGTGGTCATGGCAACGTTTAAATTAGTGGATCATCCCTTTTTTATTGGATACCATATAGTTTTTAGTAAATAGAAAAAATGCTGTATTAATTATAAAATTCATATTTTTTATTCAAAATTCTGTTAAATTGAGCACATCTCCAAATTTACCAGATGACCTTTCTTTCCAGCAGTCCATGTTTCCGAAGTAAGTAATGGGGACTTCTTCTATTCGTTAACTTTCCAGCGTTCAATCCCTGTACTTCCCGTAAGGAATCATCCGTTAAACCGTAGCAATAGGGCATACCTGTCAATTCTTCTTCAGAGTTTTATGTTGTCGGTTCCCTTCCATGTTTATTTTTGGTTAGGCAACAAATATTTGTTATTTTTAAGTGTTGCTAAATAGACCGATTCCTCTATAATTTGGGGAGTTTAGAGAGTCTCCTTTTTTCAGTATCTGACAAACAATACTGACATGCATCGGGCATGCTTTTTAGAAAAGTTGTTTCATGCTCTTAGCCAAATTATCGTTAGGTGCTTTGAAAAGCTCAGCTTTGTTAGATTTCAGCTTAAATATGGCAATATGTACTTCGACTAAGTAGGGAAGACGGGAATGTTGGCTTTCGTCGGCCTGCATGACATCGAAATTCGGTTTGTCGTCGCCGTTAGGTATACAGTTGTGGCCCTTTCATATCCTTACCATTGACTGCGGTTAATTATGATGTTTATACTTTCATATTTGTAGTCTTCGGTAGTGCTTATGCACTTGTGAATTTCGTTTCACCTACTTACAAACATCATTTTTAACCTCTCAACATTTTCGACCGCACGCTTATTATGCTTTCTCGAGAGCAGCTCTCGGCAGAACAGCTTTGCGTTTTGTTCATCTTTTTTTTGTACAGCAATTCAATCGAATTTCCATTATGGCGGCGATATCTGCTTTATAGCAACCTAGGGCCTCCGCTATAATTATTCGGCTACACATGGTCTATTTAGGGACCTCACATTTCACTCTTATATACTAATTTCGTTGTTCTTAAATCTATTGAGTGGGTTGTCAACAGTTAATCCGTGAGACTTGTTGGAGCTTCGCAACTAGTTTTTATTTACGTGGTCAAGAAGTCACCCTAACGTACGCCCTTCAACCTGATGGACCAGAAAAATAATTTTTTTCGAAATTTGAAAACTGAATATGAAGTTTTGTCTGCTGAGATTTTTTTGTTGCTCCATCATCTACCACATGTTGACCAACCTTATCCTGATTTGCATAGCCAACCAGTAAATGACTGCCGCCTCGCGGAACGGACGCTTCTACCCCAAGTCGAGGAATTGAAAGCGTTTTGATTGGCATTATTTCTGTTTTATCGCTGATGAGGGAAATTTCAACATCGTCAAAATAAAGACTAACAAATCTGTTAGTGGCCGCGACCACTACATTTAGAGAAATTTTTCAAAATCATTTCGAACGTTTTTTTAGCATGAGGTTGTCAAGTTTGTTCAGATTTTCGTAGGTGCGTAGGTACCATTAACGCGACGTCGGATGATTTTTCTCATACGCATTCAACATCTTCTAGCCTTTCTTGATGTATTGTTCAATTTGCGTGCTGACCCGATTAATTAACTCAGGTTGGTTTAAAAGACGTTTTTCAGGGAAGTGTAGTCTTCTTTGAGACATGACTTTGGTTTCTGGCAAACGTATTTGTTCGCATTTCCTCATCAGGAAGACATCATTTTGAACTAACATTTTCCGGAAAAAAACAATGTTTCACTACTTCATTCATCTATGAATCTATTTACATATATGGTTTTTACAGTCACTTAGATATGATAAAGATGATTCTCATTGACGATTCTTCCCGTCAATGTGTGTTAGAAGTCGACCTAAGGCAAAGATTTTTTTGTGCCACTGGCTTCGATCAAAAATGTAAGTTTTTCATCGATGAGAATTACCAAAAACTCTATCGTCGAAAAACGGGAAGTTTCTATATATTTATCGTTGAAATGCAACCGGATTGGAAGAATTTTTTTTTTGGATGCATTGTCGTTCCAATATAATGAATGTTTTGAAATGAATAGCTCGTCGTTGTATGGTTTACTCTTAAATTAGGATCACTGTCCTTTTATTATTGTATAATCGAATGAATGAGCTATATCTATAAGTTACTTCCGAAGTCATTGTGGCATAGCTGAAAAGCTAGTTGTTAAAAATCGACAAGTCATGATTAATTCTTAATTTGAATATACCCCTGTGAGTTGAGTTTGCTCTTCAGACAAAAATTGTCTTGCTGTCGTTTGAGATTTATTTAAATTTGGTTAAGCCCTTTGTTAATTCTAAGTCAGATGTCAACGATGAAGACCATGATTTCAAAAGGAAAGGAAACCTTAAATTTTAATAAAATAAAATAATCAATTAAATTCAATTTAATGGAGAGACACCCTCGAGCAGCAAAACGAAAAAGATTGAAAGCTACAAATCAACTCAATTCTCGAAAATAATTTCGTTCGCTTTGACCTTAATGGTCTTCCTTGGGATGATCCGTTTGATCTGCCTCCCTATAAACATTGTACTCAGCTTTTTTAAATCCAATCTATCTCACTTCATGTGGCATAAAATGGGTTCTGCCTCTTGCCAGGAATTGGCAAATCTAATAGTAATTCTTGTTATGAAAAGTGTTTTCTCAAATTACCCGTTAAAATTCGGCATATAAACTGTAGGTACCCACCAATCTCTGACATAACATATGAATGGTTGAAAGTTGTAAGCCACTGGGGCCTTGTTCTCTATTGACGGTTGTGCCACTTGTTGAATTATCGGACCGGAGATCATCACCTGCATACGTTTGATTTTCTACAACATCAGTTGCGTAGGAGTAACTATGAAAAGAAATGCACCTCTTATCGGTATGAGCACACTATGTAACTCTTCGTCCATCGATTCCAATCTAAATAAAGTGGGCTTAAGATCATTGTTTAGAACCAAGGATCCACTATAGTGAACGTCTTTTGTATTTGTATATTTTATCATGTTATTATCTTGTGCATGCTTACAGTTAACAACTCTTAATGAAGCCATCAAGGACTCTATCTTTTTCAACAACAAAGCTAATATGCTTAGTAAATGTAAGTTTCGAGTTTGAAAACACACCCAAGAGAGTAAAAACAAATACTCTTCTTTCACAACAAGAATTCAAGTTATCAAAAATATTTGGAACTTTCTTGCCTGTAAAGTCATGGTTTTACATGTGTCAACATTTTTATGGCACCATTCACTAAATAATATTAAGTCTCCTTGCAAAAGTAGGCAGTCAGATGTAGTGTTAAAGTTTAATGTTATCAGCATATAGGGATAAGCAAATTGTTTATTATTCGAAACCAAGTCATTTATAAATAATATTGGACCTATGTTCTACGACACAATTTGTCAAACTGTTTTTTTTTTTACTAAATCAGTAAATACACAATCTACTTGTACCCGTTTCTAAAAAAAAAACATCTAAGCAAAGAGACAAAACTATGGTGTGTACCACAAATAATTGAATTACAATGAAAGAAAAGGACACTACACACGATTCGACCAAACAGCTAAGGTATCACAGATAGCTTAACAATAGACCGGTAGTTCATAATTTCATTTTCAGGACCAGGACTAAAATATTCATCTAGTTTCAATATGTTTTGTGCAACAGTATGTTTACTTGAATATACATAAGTACATGTATATTTTATTGTAGCAAGAATTATTTAAATTGTTTCTGAGATATTGCATCATTTAGTTTATTATAATGAGAACTTAGCGAAGGAAAAGCTACTCGAAAAATCTTCCTTAAATCGTCATGTTTTCCAAGAGAATAAGATATAAACGATAAATAATGATATTTTGCTAAAGTAAGTAATTAATTATATAAATAACAAAGTAATATAGATATAATAAAAATAAATAATATATGCATTAATTAATAAGTTAATAGAAAAACAATTGACTAATAAACAAATATGTGGGTATTTCTAATAAATAAATAAATGCATACATACATAAGTAAATTAATTAATAAATAAATAAATAACTTAATAAATATTAGAAAAACAGATACGTGGTAGCTATAAATATAAAAAATATAAATCTTTTACCACTGGATTTTTTTTTGTTTACTAATATTTTTTTGTAGTTTGGTGTATTTTGTATATTATTATTTTAAATAACCAAATTTGAGATAAGGTGCAAATTTCTCAAACTAATAAGCTGCGAGAACTTGTTTATGAACTAGGGCCAACAAATATGATGATGATAGGCGATTTCAATGGAAGGATTTGCCTATCACAAAACAGCTTTGACAGTGGAACAAATTCAAATCATATTTATTATGATAGGAAATCGAAAGATGAGGTGTGTGATACGAAGGGAACTAAATAACTGGCTGATGCTTAAGATTGTCACGTTCTAAACAGAAGCTGTCAAGACGACCGAGATGGTAAATTAACTTTTATTCGTGGAACATCGTGCTCTGTCATCGACTATTGTTTTATGTCTGGAAACTGGATCTCCCATTTGGATAAATTTGAAGTAACTTTAAAAACATTCTCCGATCACATGTCGTTGAAGGTCTCGTTCAAGCTAAGAACAAATAAAATAAATAAATTAGGTGGCGCAACAGTCCATGAAGAACTAGGGCCTAGTGACTTACAACTCTCAACCATTCCTGTGTGCGAGTAATGCTGTCAGAGATGGAAGGGACCTATAGTTTATATGCCGAATCCGAACGGCTAAGCACTTTTCTTGACAAGAATTACTCTTGGAGGATTTGTCAATTCCTCGCAAGAGCCAGTACCCGTGAAAAAAGTTAGGTATCACAGGCAGGGATTGGACCTAAGACCCCTTGCATGACAGTCCAACGCAATAGCCGTCACGCTACGGGTACTTCTAGAGTTAAGCTAAGAACATGTCTTGACGAAAAGGCGGTTTCGGGATTTTCTTTTCTATCGTAATTTCATTAAATTACCACAATAGATAAATGTTTCAGTGCAGTATGAACAGACAGATCGATTCGCTGGTAGCAACAGAAGTTCCAGAGAACCCCGACCTAGACACACTCGTAACTTTTATAAAAAATGCAGCTTGTCAAAAAACATTTCAAATAAAGGTCAACATATACAAAGAGATTTGTAAAAAACGAACTTTTGACCTCAGAAATATTGAAACAATAAACAATACTAAACACGCAACTGATTTTTGGATAGCAGTATAGATTTTAAGTGGTAAGGTGACATCAATGTGTGCAGCTCTGCACATAGACCTTCTTTTGAGTCTTTTTAACACAGCTGAAATATTGCCTCCAATTAAATTTGCAACCCCTTTAATAGCCGATGAAATTCTTCATGCTTCATTTTCTCTATCCGAACTTGAAGCAGCTATACAAAATTCTTAGAATGGCAAAGCTCCTGGAGAGAGCCCCCAAATTTCTAGAACTCCTTACTGTCGAATTCAACAACATTTTTAAGACAGCCAACGCTCCCGTGAGTTTTCGATCACCAATCATCTTTTCCTTGCATAATAAAGGCAACCCTAAAGATCCATCAAACTGCAGAGGCATTTCATTTTTAAACTCTGTGACAAAGCGTTTTAGTTCAATACTGTATACTTGATTGTCCAATTGGAATGAAAGCATGGACGTTTTGACTGAGTTTCAAGCAGGGTTCAAAAAAATCACTCAATAATCGATCAAATATTTTCTTTAGTAAATATAGCCGAAATATACAAGAAGAATGGCAAAAAGCTTTATGCCTTTTTCGTCTACTTTCGGGCAGCATTCGACTCTACCCCTAGGGAAGCTCTCTTCTATTTACAAGCTATACAATGATGGAATCTCTTCAAAAATAATAGCATTCATCAGAGCAATGTATATACAAAAAACGCGACACGAGTGTGTGATAGAAAACAAGTTTCGGACCTCAATTGGCGATAAGCAAGGATATGTTTTAAGCGCGCTACTGTTTAAACAAACTCAGTGACAGGCGGTATAGTGCTTAGTGGAAAATCCATTTCTGGTCTCATGTATGCTGGCCGAATCTAGAGACGAAATGCAGCTTATGATGAATAGACTTCAGTGCTATTGCAAAGTCTGGAACCTTTCAGTTAATTTATCAAAATCCAAAATAATTATATGCACTGAGAAACAGGAACAGCACTCCTTTTCTGTGGCAAGAATTATGGAGATGGAAGAAAACAAGATTCCGAAGCTTATGCTAAGTCACATTATTAATTCTAGAGGAGCATGCGTAGGTGAGTGGTATAAAATAGCGAATGATTGCTCAACAATTTTGTTCAATATCAACTAAAGATAACCTTTCTTCGCTTAGTTCGAAATTTGATGAATTGCTGATGAAAATCGGAAACAGCATGTACGATCAGTTAACTGAGGAAGCTTAAACATCATTATTTAGAGCTTACTGCAGTAAAGTTAATCACTTTTTGGAAAAAAAACTTAGTTCTTGACCCAACACACCATGCGAAAATCAGTACAATCTTAAATAAGTCAGAGGTGAACTCCTCAGCTTAAACTTTTTTCCTCACCGTCCAGAAATTCCTCTATGATGTGATGTAGGCAATCGAAGAGAACGTGAAGACGTGTTCCATTTTTTGCCAGTTTGTCGAATTCTGAAAAACCTTACAAATTATGACCTTATCTTCAATACTGAGTTTCGATTTTCTATTAATAAATCGTTGACCTTATTATTTGTTTCTTGTATATGAAGCGCAAAAATAAATGTTTTATCTAGGTGCAATCCTAAATACTTAGCACTATATTTCCGTTCTGTTGGGATTAAGAAACAAGTTTTTCTTTTTCTATAGTAAAAAGACTGCTTGAGTCTTCCCAGTCTTCATGTTTGTAAAGTATTCAAGGGAGATTGCAAATTGGTTTCATTTTTAAAACCAAGTGGATGAATATAATCATGTAACATGTGCAAAAATAGCTGATTTATAGCTTGATAAATAATTCACTTATTTCAAAATTAATATTATGTTGGTGTTGAATGTTTAAAACTGAAGAAGAAGAGTAAGAAGAGTTTACTGTCTTTGAATCGATAGCTTTTGGTTCAAGACTATACGATAATAAATTTGACAAGAGTAAGGGTACCCCAGTTTAAATTTTATATTTTACTCTTCACATATAAAGAGTTTGAATATTCATTAAATAATTGCCTAAGACCAGTTCTTGTAAGATTATATATTTTATCCAAGATTTGTTTTTGGTTTTTAAATTGGTGACATGACAAGTGAAAAACAAATTGTAAGGCCCATTGGTACTAGAAATTTCTGAAATAAATTGAAGTAAAATTATATTACATCTACCTGCCTTTAGACTTTGCATTTCACGCTAATTAAGAAAAGCAAGCTATCTTATTTAATAAAAGATGCTCTTCTTATCACACTGGAGTATGTACGAGACAAGCATAGGAATGAAATAAACTTTTTTTCTAGTCTTATATAATATTTCTTAATTAGCCTCATCGCTGTGCTCCGCAGTTAATTTTTATCTTTTAAAACTTCTAAACATGAAAATGCCCCTAATGTATCAAGAAGTGTTTATGCGCGCGTCTAAGGAACGCATAGCTCATAAACATTTTAAACTAACATATACCCACGTTATAGAATTATGTATAATAGTTTACAACGAGTAGTATTATATTTTGGTTGAATTATTAAAAATATACCTTCAGACTTTGGTTTAATATGTATGTATGTAATACATATGTATGTATATATTAATTATTAAAAGGGATGTTTCATGTTTGTTTTAAATTTCCACTATACGGTCCACCATATTTACCACAACCGACATTTTCTTATAATCCTTTTTCCTTTTAAAACTTTATAATCAAACACATACATGCGAACAATATATAAGAAATAAAGGAAGATCGGCTTCTTAAGAAAACAAACTTATTACAAAGCCAACAGACAATAAAAAAGATAACATTGAGTTTAGGAAAACATTGTTTAAATCAACTATTGTGCGTATAGGTTGAATGAAAATGGAGGATTATATAAATTTTCCTAAACTCATCCCACACCACCCACTCCATCCGAAAAGTGGTTGATTAATGCGGGTGAAGACACCATTTCCATTTTTTTTAGTAAAAATCAAAATGGCAGAGAAAACATTTTCAAACTGAAATTTCCCTGCTATTTTGAAAGCGTTATTACTATTTCATCCACCTACCCACATACATCCTATATTAACGATTTTTGTTGATGGGATTTATGGTATGGGGTGTAGATTTCGCTTTTTACAGAAGTGTGATTATTTTTCAATGTGTACTTAATGACGTCTTCAAAATAATGGTTGCGATAGTTTCGAATCGAAGGAAGGGAGCAGGCGTAGAATAATTTTGTCTGAATAAGGGTTCACATCTTTTTTCGTTTAGAAGTAAGATGAGAACCTTATTCTTATGCATACGTTTTTGTTGTATTTTGTTGTATATTTTAAATTTTGTGAATTCGAGTTTTAATTTAACAAACGATTTGTATTTTTAAAAACCATAAAATTATTTCTATAAAATATGCAGAAATGGAAAAATAATAACACTTTTATAAAAAGGAAATATTTAAAATTTTAGAAAATTAGACCAAAATGCAAAACATATTCATTTCTTCACTGCAGGGACTTTTAGAAATTAAGAAGTCTAGACTATAGTAAAGACGACTATGTTCATCTTTATTAAAGCATTTCGTCTGCATCCATATATTTCTAAAACACATATATTATATTTTTTTATATAACAATTCAATTTTTATTTAAAGAACTGAAAGAGTAATCAAACATTAAAGTAAACTTAAATACAACTTTCTCTCACTATATATTCAAAAAATTAAATCAATAAAGTACGAGTAGTATTTTAAGTAGAATTGTTAGTAGTGAAATTCGCAAATGAAATGTTGCAAAATATAAAAAATTGGTTATTTTCTGAAAGTCTTTTCGTTTTTTGATAAAAATAAATAGATAAAATAAGTTTCATTTCAATAATTTATTTTTGTTCCTGGAATCTATAAGTTAAAATCTAACTTTTGACAATTTTGTATATGTATTTATTAAACAAAACTGTAGATTTTAACAAGTAAGTAAACTATTATACTTACAAAAATATATAATTTGTGAACTTTACCTACCAGGACTGCCAGCGCGCATTAATACTAGAAATAAAAGTTAATAAGCATATTATACAAAATAAGATAGTTCTAAATTTAAATATAAAAAATATAAATTTAGTAATAATTTAATTTCAAATATAATTTTCTAATTTAAATTTGTTAATTAATTGGCATGTTGAACTGATGAACTAACGAAGACAACTTCGGTTGGATTTTTTAGTAACTTTGGTAAGGATGAGTTCGGAAGTATTATTTTTGCAACGTCTTTGACTTTGAGACAGTCGTAGACAAGGTGTTTGTTTCATTCGTGTTGCACAGATGACAGTTTGGAGGATCAGTTTTTGATATGAGATGGTCGTGTGTAGTGAAGGTTTGTACCAATCGAAGTCGAAGGTATATTTTGATCTTTTTGCCAGTGCATTGTGTTTATAAGTGACCTGTTTCGGCGTTTAGATTAAAATAGGAGTAATGGTGTCTATGTTGCATGCAATGATTATTAATAAAATTAAGCATACAATAAAAACGCTTTATCCTCTCATAAATCTAAGGCCCAGACTTAGCATTTAAAATCAAATACTTATATTTAAATTCATAATTTAAGCAATTGTGGTTTATGGTTCTCCAGTATGGGCTAAATATTCTAAAACAAGTATACAAATTACAAATAAAAACAACTATGATGCTCGACCTGGCACTTGCATTCAGAACATTTCTTATCTCAATTTTTATTAAAATGTTTGTCATTATTAATTTGCTAGTTGAATTATTTATTTATTTATTTTTTATTTAATTGTCTATTTCCTTATTTACTTAGTTTTAAAACCCAAAGACTTATTCAGGTTTTAGTAATTTATTGTTATATTTGTATACAATTGTTAGTATTAATTTTTATTTATTTTATTTCGTTATTGATTAGTTACACAAACTTAAAAAAATTATCTTTTTAACAAAACTATTTTGATACCATTTTAGGTTTACAAGGAATGATTTCGGTTCGCGCTTTCTTTGCTGAACAACAACCTTGGCTGAACACATTAAAATCACATTCCCTGTGAAATTATATTCAAATTCAAGCAGAAATATGAAGCACTAAAAACAACGCTCTGATGTGACTAACTTACTAAGTTAATACCTGAATTTAAAAGAATACTTAAAAACTGTAGTCGACACGAAAATTAAAATTGAAGATGATTTTCCAAACGTTGAAATTATACTAAGAATTTTCTTAAAAAGGATGGTGACCGATTGCAGTGGGAAACGTTCCTTCTTTCTAAGTTTACCAACTTACCAACTACAATGTTTCAAAAAAGATTGACACGGTTTTTGCTGATTTTAATTCTTAGAGGCATCGATTTTGAAGATGTGCTAACTTCAAATCAAGAAAAAGTCTCTTTCAATAAAAATTCCTCTCCTTTACTCCTCTCTTTTTTTATAATCTTTGTCACTTTTGTATATTCTTTAAATTATACTCTGAACAACTTGTTTACTTTTCTATTATTTAAATCTTTTTGTTTTTGAATTTTTGTTCCATTTTATTTTTATATTGTTTATTTTTATGTTTGAAGTGTTGCAATAGTTACTAATATTTTTAATGCATAGAAAAACATTAAGTATTTATTTAATAAATAAAAAGAATATTTAATTATTTAGACCTTCGACATCTACGACAGATTTTTATTTTTCAAATATTCTGCATTGCTTTACAACTCTTACTACTGCAAATGCATTATACCCTTATACCCTTAGTCCAAATTTATTAAATGTGCAATATTTAGATTTTAAGAACGCCAATTGGAACTTATATCGTTCTCATTTAAATTCAAAATTGCGTCAAACTTTTAATAGTATTGAATGTGTTGAATGTTATGCAGATTGACGTCTATGTTGATTATTTTGAAAAAAGTATTTTTGATGGTATTAATGTATCTGCTCCTAAGAAAACAATTAATAAACGAGCTGTTATTCTTCCTCGTACCATTTTGAATCTTATTAAAACAAGAAATATGTTTAGACGGAACTGGCAAAGATACCGACAACAGCACGATTTTCAACAAATTAACCATCTCAACAAATTAATAACAGATAATTAAATTAATGGAACACAAAACTTAGTTCCTTGCATCCAAGCTCTAAACCGTTTTGGAAGGTACATAAAATAATTAAAAAGAAAAATATTCAAATACCACCACTTGAATCCTCAGGGAGAGTTCATACTTCTAACGCAGACATTGAGTACTTGATATGTGATTTTAAGAATACAAAATCTCCTGGAATGGATGGTATTCTAAATCAATTCCTTAAAGAACTTCCAATGAGTGGATTTGTTTATTTAGATTCTCTAATAAACACCTGTTTTAAAATTCAATATTTCCACTTAAATTTAAGATGGCAAAAGTTGTTCCAATATTGAAATCTAGTAAACCTCAAAGTGATCCACTAGCTATAGGCCAATAAGCCTACTTAATTGTATAAATAAGATTTTGGAAAAATTAATTCGCTGCAAATTAAAATCTGTTTTGAATAAAAAAAATATCATACCAATACAGCAATTTGGTTTCCGTAGAGAAAATAATACGAATCTATTTACACATACAAGAAAAATTTAGTGAAAGAAAATCAACAGGATTAGTTTTGCTAGATCCTGAAAAAGCTTTTGACACTTTTTGGCACAACGACCTCATACACAAACTCATTATAAATGAACGTCCAACCTTTTTGATTAAACTTATACAAAGTTTCTTAAATGATAGAAAATTTATAATTTCACTTAATGGACAAAATTCAGTCTCGAAAACTATTCCTGCTGGGGTTCGTCAAAGATCAGTGTTATCTATTTTGTTTAATATATTTATCTCCAGTCTAGCAAAATTGTGAAATTGGTATGTATACAGATGACATTGCGATATTCTCATCCGATGAAAATCCTGACAATATAATAAACAATATTCAAACTGATTTAGAAATTATTTTCGAGTATTACAAACATTGGAAAATTCAAATTAATGCTGTGAAAAGTTAAGCTATCTTTTTCACCAGAAAAATAAAGGATTGTTTTTTACCCAGATGTAATATCAACTTTAATAACTGGTGATATACCTTGGGTCAACTCTGTCAAGTATTTACGTATTTACTTAGACAAGATGTTGACCTCAAAGGAACACACAAAAATGACAGCAAATATAATAAATGTCGTCATAAAAATGTTATATCCGCTTATTAAACGAAGGTCTACTTAGCAAACACAATAAACTTATTATTTTTAAAGTCGTTTTTTAATATGGGGTTATTGTGCTATGTTTTTGTAAATTTAAATTCGCTATGTATCATTTAACACTAGCTTTAAAGCTATAGGATGATAACTATTATTTATTCTCTAGTTAATGTAAAAATTTAATAACAAGTTGTAAAATGAAAATGAATGAATAAAATTTATTTCTAATTCTAAAAATGTTTCGTTTTTTCCTTTCTTGTATTACTCATACGTCTTGTTATTTATATATTATTTATTATCTTTTATATTTACCATATTTCTTATGTTGTTTATTTATGCATCACTATGTGTATTTTTTGTTTATTTATTAATTAATGTATCCTATTTAATTATTTGTTTATCCTACTGTCTACTTATTTTTTCTATACATTTTTTCCCGTTTACTAATTTATGTATGTATTTAGTTATTTATTTGTTAATGTATTTATTTGTTTATATATTAGTAAAATATTTTTTTATTAATTTATTTATTTATGTATTTATTTATTTATTCATTTATTTATTTACTTATTTATTTATTTGTGTATTTATTTATTGTAGTTTGCCTATTTATTTATATATTTCACTGATAAAATAAATCATCGTAAATTAGTTTCTAGTAAATCTAAGCATAACCTATCTATGATATAATTATAAACAAAATTCGAATGACGGTTTTTATTTGTAATGTTTTCCTTCAAACTTATAAATATTAAGATATACACATGCTGTTTAAAAACTTATTATTATTTTTCAGTAGTTAGATAAAATTTGGTATCATATCTCTGAGCTGTACAATGACTTAAAAATATTGTAAACTCTGTAACTTTATCTTTGCCAATAAAATGAAATATCTATCTATCACAAAGTTATCTGATTTTTTGTATACCTTTATAAGACAACATAGGTAACATTTTTATATAATCACACAGGGGCCATATTTTCAAAATGTACCCAGTTATCCCTTTGGAGGTAAAGATGGCCTCTAATTACACTATCTCTAGTTAAAATTGGATTTTAATAAGAAAACAATATTTAAACCAAATAACGTAGACATGCAATAAACCGTGATTTTGATACTTTTTTTCTTATCGTACGTCCATTATCTTCTAGGCTAAGGTCAGGCTACAATTTGATTAATTATCAAAAATATAATTGGTGTTTTTCTTTTTTCGTTCAGACCTTGGCATTGAGCAGAGTCTGAGCGAACAGAGTAAAGTAGTGTAGAGTTCTGAGCAGAGTATGTTCAGAGCTCTCTGATTTAATTATGAAACAACTTGAGCACTAAACTGTCATGATTTGAAATGTCGTCTGTTTCAAGGCGTTCCAAATTTTCATTGATCAATTAATTTAAAAAAAACAGTCATAGCGTTGGTTCATTTGACGCATGAAATAAATTTTATTCATAAAAATGCTATATGCCATTAGTTTTTTCATCATCTTTCCTTCTGCACTAGAGCGACCAGCCTCTTTCGCCATTTTCATTGTTTTGACGATGATTTTTTTAATTTCCCAGCTTTTGAAATATCAAATTGTTTTTGTTCAGCATTTTACTCCGTTTACGCTGTTATTTAAATTCTGAACTCACAGAGCGCGCTCCGATCATGTTCAGAACTAAAAAAGAAACACGAAATTGAAGCTCTGAATGGTCAGAGCTCAAAAAGAAACACAGTTATTTATTTGACAGTTCGAGATCTGCTCTGAACTAAAAAAGAAAAAAGCCAAATGATTCAGTCAAGGCGGATCCAGACTTTTAATCAGGGGAGGGAGGTCAAACACTTAACATATATAGAGGAGTTTCAAGTCGCCACTTAAAAATGTTCTTTAATGTACTGTAAAGGAGTTAACAAAAATCAGGTAACATAATATGTATCTTAACCTTTAATTTACATATTTCAAGAACTAAACTGAAAACTTGAGTTATAAAATTATTTAAGACACTGTTGTCCAGCAAGGTACAGTCTTACTTTTAATTTGGACAACTTCCAGTTTTCTAAAAATATGCCATATTTAAGAGCTAAAACCCAGTAAATGAGAAAGAATCTGATATCAAGAATTTTCTAGTTTTTTTAACTTAGTTTTTTTCAAACTTGATTTTCGGGAATATATTATTAGTAATAATAGACTCTTTATCAGATACTTACTCGTAGATTGGATACGGGCTAGAAAGTATTTTTATCTTAAATTGGTGCATTTAGTGTCACTTTTGCTGTTTTTGGGACATTTAAATTTATGAAATTCGTGTTTAAATCTCAGTTCTAGAGCATATAAAGCGAATTCACTTTAAAAAGTAGATTTCTTTGTTTTTTAAGAATTTAAAAATGTTTGTATTTAGCGATTGGGTCGCTAGAACTTTTTGATTTCTTCCAAAAAGTCTGTTTCAAATATTAAATATAAAATAAATTTTTCTCAAAAATTTAAACAACATTTTATTTCTCAAAAAACCAAGATGAATTTAATTTTTTTGATCAAATACATCATTTGATCATCTACACGAGCTTGCAGAGAAGATTATTTAAATTTTATTGAAAATTAGTTCTTGAGAATACTTAAAACAAAATACATAACGGTTTTATAAAAATAAGGGACAAAACCAAAATACGTTTTTGTTTTAGAAATTAAGAAAATTAATCTATCCTTTCATTTTTGAAAAAGTTCGATTGTTCGATTTTTCGATTTTTAACCAACAAATTGTTTATGGGGACTACTCCAATTTTTCATATCAAAAAAATGAAAAAAAAAAAAAAAAATGAAAAAAAGCCTTACTCTAATCGGCTGAAAACCTTGTTTTTCAATCGAAACAATGGTTTGGACTTTTCTACCATCATAATGTCATGTTTGATTAAAAGCTCGAGTTTAATTTTTTTTACGAATGCAATACTTTCCATAGAGTTTCTATGCGTCGCAAGCAAAAATCACTTAAATGTTCACTATTTATTCTGCGTAAGAAAAAATAAGATATAATGTAATATAAAATTGATGATCTCTTATTCAGGTCTTAAGAACCTGAATAGTTGCTCTTTTTCTTAGAAAGACATTTTATGAAAATAATCAAATAAAAAAGATTACGTCTCTAATCTTTGTCTCAGATAGCTCATCAAGTTCGTGAAAGAATGCTTATCCAAAGTATTTCATTCTAGTGTTTGCCAAAGCAGGACATTTGCAGAGGAAATGGATTATCGTTTCACTTTCTCTTTAGTCACTACAGCTACGGCAAAAGGTGTTGTAAGAGATACCCAACTTCTCTGCATGAACTCCTATAGGCCAATGTCCGGTACAAACCGCAACAATCCTGGCTGTGTCTTGCTTTGGCCTACATAGAAGATCGTTTGTACGAATTTTATTATAGGTGGGAAATATTTTCCTAGATATAATGCAGTTGGGTAAATTGCTCCACCTTCGGTTTGATTCAGTTTGGTAGATAGAAAAGATTTTACCGTTCATAGCACCAAGAGGAATGTTAACCATTTCCGCAAGTGAGCCATGAAGGGCCGATCCTTGTCAGCCCGTTCATTTTCCACGATACCACTATGGCCCGGAACCCAGATCAGGGTGACACCGAGGTTAATATTCAGGCCTGCAAGCTCATTGCGACATTGCTGGACCAATTAAGATGAGGATATCGCCGAGTTAATGGCTTTGACAGCTGCCTGACTGTCTGTAAAGATAGCCGCATTTCGGCTTTGGTTTGGGTTTTGTTTAAGTATCTTACATGCCTCCCTTATTGCCAGTAGTTCAACCTGAAAAACACTAGCCAAGTCAGGAAGCCTAAAGGATTTGGCTACATTTAGGGACTCAGAAAAGATCGCAGAACCAACTCCGCAGTCCATCTTTGAGCCGTCAGTAAAGATGGTTGTATCGCAACCTATCGACACGATGTCATCCTCCCAATCTTCTCTGGATGGGAAAATAACCTTAAACCCCTTACTAAGGCTCAAAGTAGGAGTGCCTTAGTCAGTGTCTACCGAGATAATGAGGGAATCAATTTCGTTGTGTTGCTATGACCATAAGGTTTTGACAACCAGCTGTTTGATTCCTTCAGCCTAATAGCGCTGCAGGAAACTATGTATTTAATAAAAAGGTCGATTGGTAGAAGATCTAAAATAACGTTTAAGGCGTCCGTTGGGCAAGTTCGCATGGCCCCTGTGGTGCCGACGCAAGTTGTTCTCTGAACCTTCTTTAGCTTATCAATATTATAGGCTTTGCTAAGAGCAGGCCACCACACAATCGAACCATATGTTGAGATTGGACGTACTACGGCTGTGTACGTCCATAAAATCATCGTCGACTGAAGTCCCCACTTTTTGCCGAAAGTTTTGCTGCAGGCGTAGAAGGCAACACAGGCCTTCTTAGCCCGTACTTCAATATTTAGTTTCCAGTTTAGATTAGGGTAGAGGGAAGTCTCCGTAGATTTGCCCTTAAGATAAGCATGCTGAGAGCTTTCAAGAGGTCGTCCAACTAGGATTTCTCTAATATGGTAATCAAGAATGCGCTCCAAGGTTTTAAGCACAAAAGATGTTAGGCTTATTGGTCTGAAATCCTTCGCGGATTCGTGACCTCGCCTGCCCACTTTCGGGATAAGAACTACTTTGACCTGTCTCCACGACATGGGCACATGTTTGAGAAGGAGACATCCTTTGAAGATTTGTTCCAGCCATGTAGCTGCCACATCATGCAACTTTTGAAGCATAACTGGCAGTATGCCATCCATGCTCGGGGATTTATATGGAGGAAAAGTATTGATGCCCCACAAAATATTTTCTCTGGTTATAACGGAATTGACTTGCTCCACATGAGCTACGTTTAGCTCTGTGGTTTAAAGCTATTCGGGGTTATCACTCTCGCAACCCGGAAAGTGCGTCTTCATCAGTAGCTCAAGAGATTCAGCTGGAGAGGCTGTCCAGGTTCCATCAGGCTTTTTTAGAAATGAAGGATTATAATGTTCCTTCGATAAAACTTTGCTGAGCCTCGCGGAGTCCTTTATGTTTTCGATTGATTGACTGTATTCTCTCCAGCCTTGTTTTTTTGGCTGATGACAGGGCTTGCTTGTAAATTTTAAGAGAGTCTTTATACGGTTGGTAAAACTTATGTTTGTGGCAGATATTGAAAATTGTCCTCGTCATTTTAATAAGACTGGACAGTTCTTCATTCCACCAAGAAGGAATGGTTTTACGGCTATATTTAACTGAGCAAGAGACTCTAAAAGCTTTACTTATAGAAGTTTCAAAGGTTTTCACCTTTGATTCAAGGTCTCGGTAAATTGCTTAGTTTGGAATTCGCAATTTCACTGAATTTCGTCCTGTCAGTTCTTTTGGGATTTCTGTAAGGCGGAGGGTTTTTTGACTCGAAATTAATTTGAAAAAGAATCCATTTGTGTTCCGAAAACGAATTCAAAGGGGAAACTCTCCAATTCTCCACTAAAAAATTACGGTTGTTTACTAAAGTAACATCAAGCACATCCTCCCATCCATAATAATTTTCCGAGCTCGGAAAGACGAAAATGGGAGTATTGCCTCTGTTACAAATGGTCATATTATTTTCAATAATAAAATCAAAAAGTGATTCACCCAGTTCGTTGATCACAGAACTTCCCCAAATTTTATATTTTTCGTATGCATCACAAAAAAACATGGGGTATCTCATTTGTGTTCAAGGTTAACAGAAATAAGTAATTCCAAACGAAAAATGAAGATCTAAATTAATAAACATTAATGGAACAACTTCATCATCCTTTTTGGTATGATGAACGATATCGATAAACAAGATACACTTCGCTTTAACTGAACACGCATTTAAACATTTGAGAAAATGCTTTTTAAGTTTATTTTCTAACTACTCCTTTAAGAAGATAAGAACACAATTTAAAAAAAAAAAAAAAAAACGTTAAAAGGAAGTTTTTCTTGAGTCAACTTAATAGGTACAACCACAGATACTATATATTTTCTTAGCTGTGGTACAATGACAATTTAATCGTTGTGAATGAGCGTTTTCAAGTACTGGATAGTTTAAATCAACAATTTTAGTGTTTTAAGTGAATTTCTGTCCTAAAATTTGAATACCAAGCATCTTAGCAGTGTTTCAAAAGCTGAAATCGGCATGATTAGACACCAAGACTAAACCGGCGTGCAGCACCTGAAGAAAACTGACCGAAGTCTAAATAGGGCATCTTGAAAGGAAATGTTCCTAAATAATATAAATAATCTAACGTTTTTTTTGACCTATAAACTTGGTCAGCTAACATGATAGCACACCTATGCACTCGATGAGTTAATATTAAAAACCTGGACAGAGGAGCAAAATTTGCACTTCCTTTAATAACTGCAGTAGTCATCTGATCTAAACATTATTCAATAAACTTAAGGATGGTTAATACGCACAGTTAATAAGGGTCGTCGTCACTTTAAAGACAAAGAATCTTCAATTTCTGCAATTAATTAAACGTTTAGCAAAATATCATTGAATTACATCAAAAGTATGTGGAGTCAATGTAAACAGTATTTTTAAAAATTTGTGTGCGTATTCAGTTGAGGCAGAGTGTACAACAAACTATTTTAATAAAGTAAACTAAAACGTATACAACTCTACAATAGCTTTAAATCAGCAAGTTAAAGTTGATACTTCTTAACACCTCGTTTACATTTCTAAGAATTTTTTTTAAATGATAGAAATATTTAAGTTAAAAACATTACAAATAAAAAATATCTAGATCTTTAAAACTAGTCTAATTAACTGTAGCAGAGCTCCTTCGACTGTGTCCAAATGGGACCAAATTGATAGGGTGAAACAAGAGAACCAGTTATGTTGGATTCAATCGGCACTTGATAGTGGGTAGTAGGAATGGGGTTTAACGCCTTGGTAGGCTTACATCATGGTTTTATAGTTTAAGGGTTTGGTTTTAAGTCTATCGACTTGTTTGGCTTAAAAGGTTTGTGGGTCTCTTGTTTTAATAAAAAAGTTATCAGTTGAATTATTCTGAAAAATTTTAAAAGTACCATGAGACTAAAGAGATTTTTAGTAGAAACCATATTTTTACCAATTTCAGTAGCGTTTCTTTAAAGTTTTTATTTCTTATAAAAAAAAAAACAAATTGGGTGAATAAAATTAATTTGAAGCCAAGACCTTCAATTTTTTTTATAATAAGCGCACACTTAAGGGCATATTACTACCCTTATTATGTAAATACACCGTGTGAGCACTAGGAAAGGAAGAGAGGGGGGGGGGGGGTTGAAAGAAGGTGTCGGTGCACATTGGTTTTGAATTCCTGAATATTGCAATGGCTGGGAAAGACCGAGTGTGGTAAAGAATTCCACATTCGCGTAGTACGACTAAAGAGCTAATCTCTGTACTTGACGGTACGACCGAAGTTGGGCTAAGGGGTATAGTGATGAGCATTGCTAGAAGTGCGAGTATTATGGTTGAACTGTTCAAGGGGAGGAATACAGCTGGCTACTTCTCTGGAGCATAACCCGTTAAAATAACGGTAAAAGAGGATGAGATAGGAAACTTTACCACGATGTTCGAGCGGCGTAAATTATCCTTTGAAATGCCCTACGTTCAATACTGTCCAAGATATTTGCGTAAGTTGTACGAGCATCAGCCCATTTATACACAAGCTTTGGACGCATATAAGTCTTTTAGATAACAGCCAGCTCAGAGGGGGAGAAAAACTCCTTGCATCGCCTCGGAAAACCCAAGCATCTTGTGTCAATTTTTGTGACATCGCGCATGTAATCGTTCCACAAAAGGTGGTTGGTGGCACACGTACCGAGAATAGCGAGATATTCAGTGTCCTTGATGCAAGTGTCATCTACGGATAATGGCAAGTGGGGTAAATTTCGCTTTAACGGTACAACATTATATTTTCGAAGCATTAAACTCCCGATTGTACAATGCTGTTTAGGTCGGAATTTTATGAGCTTATCATATTTTGTCGTTGCAGTTTCACATCCGAAGAAGAGTGATGTGACTCTGAAAGTGAAAAGCTAAGAGTGCTATTGTCAGCGAAATAATGTATTGGCTTAAAAGTTGCAGACAGGAGATCATCAATAAAAATTAAAGAATGTATGAGATAGAACAGAGCCCTGGGGTACATTTATTTTGTGGTTTTCAGACTTGAATCCATCCAATACAACTTGTATTGAACGATTCGAAAGGTAATTACTAGTCTAATGAAGGAGGGATTCATGAAAACCGAAAACAATCATTTTCGATAAGAGAGCCTGATGCTAAACCCTATCAAATATTTTTGAAATATCAAGTCAATCAATAATCTTATTTTCTCCAAAATGATGTAAAGATTTGCTCCATTGTTCGGTGAGATGAACCATAAGATCATTTTTTTTGATACGAAAGCCGTATTGTCAGTCATTAAGGAGCTTTCGATCTTCGATATATTTCTTGAGGTGATAATTAATCAGCGTTTCCATGACCTTGGAAAATAGGGACGTAAGTACAATCGGTCGGCAATTAGACGGTGAAGAAGATTAGCCTTTTTTGGGAATAGGCTGGACAAATGCGGTTTTTTGGAACGAGACCTGAGGAGTAGGACAGATGAAAAAGCTTACGCAGTGGTTTTGCCAGCGTTGAAGAACACCTCTTCAGAAAAATTACGGGGATAACATCCGGACCACCGGATTTATGAATGTTGAGATCTTTAAGAACTCTTGCCACAGTATGAGTGCGAAAAAAGATTGGTCCCATAGAACCACTAATTCGCTCTAGTACAGGCGGAGTCATAACAACCTCTGGCAGCGTTGAATTGATAGCGAACTGCCTAGCAAAGAGATAAGCTTTCTCTAAAGAGCTAACAAATGGAGTGTCTTTGACAACGAGCGTCGAGGAAGAGGAAGAATTCCTCATATATTTTACAAATGACCAAAAACTTTTACTGCTTTTGGACATTGCAGTATTTTTTGCCGTATTTTTTGGTCATGTACAAATTTGGTTCTCTTTACCAGGAGAATCAAACTTGTATCATATCAGCGTTGGCGTCAACGTCCCTATCGAGGAAGCATTGTGATCATTTAAAGATCCTAAAATAATTATTGAGACCGTGCCCGTTTACTTTCTTGTATTGACAAACGGTTCTCATATGTGCTCTTTCTTTTACTGGAGAGTTCTTACACGAGAAATTTGCGGATATGACACAATGGTCAAATGTGCCTAGAGCAGATAAAACACTAATAGTGTACTTACCAGGGTCAGAGGTAAGAAACAAGTTAAGAGTGTTTTCTGCTCGACCTACCACGTCCGATATTCGAGTGGGCTCGTTGACCAGCTGAGTTAGGTGGTTCAACTCAGCGAAGATCTCAGCACACACTTCTTCAGGTGTTGACTGGCCCTAATGTTGAAGCCATGAAGAATCGTAACAACGATTTCAGTGCGAGGATATGACGAAACAATTCTTTGAATGGAGTCAGGCAAAGCATCAAAATCACGAAAGTTGATACTCTGTCTAAATTTGGGCTTCGAGATATCGAAAACAGAACGGTCATTTTTTCCAATTTTGAGAACTAGAACTGAATGTCGAAAAAAATATTTTCTGGGAGATAAAATTAGTGTGAAGTAAATATTTTTAATTTTTGAAAAGATATTTGAATCGAAAATCAATTTTTACCAACTTTTAGTAATGTTTTTATTTAGAAAACTGTCAATTCGATTTTTCTCGAAATTCTGACAACAATATTTCTTATAAGATAAAATAAGTTTAAAGCTAAAATTTTTTACAGCAATGATTTTTTTTAGATTTTTTTATAAAAAACTGTCAATTCGATTTTTCTCAAAATTTTACCTGATGTCAAAAACCCTATTTTTCTTTTTTAGTTTTTTAGATATTAGATTCGAGGTGGCAAACATTTTTTTTCAGTTTTTTTTTTTATTTATAAAAAAACAGTTCATTGAATTTTTTCGAAAAAAAAACTTGTTTTATATCAAATGATTGGTTCCTTTTTTTAAATTTCTGTGATAAAAAACACCCTCACAATTTTCTTTAGAGCCCTTTTTGCATTATTATCTGTCTAACAAAATTTATTTGAAGTAGACATCTCAACTGGTTCTTGAGCAATGGACGACGAACAAAAACTTCCCGAACATACAGACGTACGTACACACGCACCCACAGACATCCATCTAAAAATTATTTATTTTGGCTCTAGGAAACTTGAAACAACGAGAATTTTCAGCTTTTTAAATTTACAAATCGGCCGATAACAATAATTTCCTATGGGAAGTTAAAAAAAAACCCAGCTCTTAGGCCGGAAAGGCCTCTACATCCCTAAAATTACTCGCCCACGGGAATTGTCGAGAATAAGTAAGTCACTGTAGACCATGGTTTTCTACTATCTGTTGCGTCACCTTATTTATTTTTCTAAGAAACAATTCTTAAAAACATAATCCTAATCAGCCTTAAAACTAAGGAATGGGTTAAGTTGTGAATTACCAATTGGTAAATGTGACTTAAATAAATGAAGCGTTTTTATACGACATCTAATAAGTGTTCAAAATAATGGTAAAAGCGGGATGCTAGTGACTGGGTACCGGACACCATACATATTAACAACACAACTGAAAAAAACTGAACGTTTTAGGTTTTCAGGCTTCTAAAATAACTTGAATAATTGCATGAAATGAAATGGGAATTTTGTGGCAAATTTTTGAAAATATAATATAAAATCCTCACAATATTTTTTCTACCTGAGGGGCAAGGACATGACAACGTGTCCCTATTCCTCTACTGGACACGTATTCGTGCTTGTCTGACCCGTGCGTTGATTAACTTCAACCACCACCTCGTTTGGCAATATTGAGAAAGGGTAGAAAAATATCGGTGCGGGTTATTCGTTGATTTAGACAAACAAGTTCTTGGTAATGTCTTGTGACTTGTCTTTTATATTTTTCTTTTTTAAATAAATTTTAGATAAAAACATGTTTTTTAGTTAATTTTCCCATGATTCTTAGCTTGCATCGGACATATGAGAAAATACAATTAAATTGCAAATGAAAAACCGGATTTTATGGGAAATTTTCTTAAGAATTTGTAAGAAGGTCTGCATATGAAAGAGGTCATGAGATTTGAATGAAATTTCAGACAAAAGTGTCCATTCTTCATACAAACACTTTTCTTTTTATTTAGGTGAAGCCCGTTATGTATCTTATGACTAAATTATTGGAGGACTCATGTAATTGTTTTTTTTTTTTTATATCATAAAATAATTCAGACCGATTTCTTGTCTTATACATTAAATACTTACTTTGACTTTTGATTTTGTTAGTTTCCCTTTTTTTTTTTAATTTTTGTAACATTGAATCATGGGATCAAGTTTGATTTACTTTATTTGTTTTATCATCCTTTTCTTAATTTTTATGTGAACTTATTGTATCTTTTACCAAACGTTCGAAAATTTGAATTACAATAAATTAAACGAAATGCGAAAAGTTTTTCAGTAGCCTCTTTTGGGTTTGGAAGTAATTTCTAACACACCAAACGTCTAACGAATTTTACAAGAAATCACATGTAAATAACGAATGTATATATATGTATACATTATTTTGCGAAAATGAAAAGTCGCACTTGTATACCTAACTTATATAGTGTACGTATCGCAATACATAATATACATGATGTATATCTACTATTTCTGACAAAAAACATAGAGAATTTAGAAGTGGAATTTTATAAAAGATATAATATACCCACGAAGAAAAGTCTAAAGTCTAAGATTACGATGTCTACAGCATAAACAACGACGACGACGACGAAGACGGTGATTATGACAGAAAGGAGAGATCTTATTCCAACATCTTTAGAGTATGTTTCTGAGTAAAAAGTTCTGTACTCATATGAGAAAATATATGTTCTTGAGTATGTGCGAAATTGTCGATAAAAGGAGGCGGTTTCTTGAAAATGTAAGACTTTGTGTGATGTTGATGATGACGATTCGAGGCTTGTATGGTACATACTTTTAATATGGTGGGTGTGCCGAGTTACAGTACTACTTTCCAAATAATCTGTGTAATAATTTAAGATTGTTTCAAAACGGATTTTGTGTAGGTAGGTAAGCTACTATGCTCCGAGACAACATGATATATACATTATATATAGTCGGTACCTACTTAAAAAAATATATCAAAGAGTCCCACACACTTTTTGTGTATATTTACTGTACATAAATCTCTTAGACAAAATTAATTTCCACTGTCAAGTAAGCATTTCATTTTTCGAAATTTAAAAAACTGAGTATGCAGTTTATTGCAGCTTTTTTTTTGTAAATTAGTTGTGGAAAATGTATCTGGACAATTAAAAAAAAGTGGCATGTGCTAGGTTGATATCAAGTTAGCACCACACTTTTTGGTTTTGTTGAAATTAAGTAGGTACGCATGTTAATTGATAGTTACTTGTTATAAATTAGTTGTGGAATGAAAAATAATCCGAATATTTTTTTGCTTTGATTAAAAAAAAAGGGGTATGTAGTGCTAACTTGACACTCTGAGTCTAGGCATAAAACAAGGATATTCGAAAATATAACGATGATCAAAGTTAACAAATTGTTTGGAATTTATTAAAAAAAAAAAACACATTTAATTGCATCTCTACAATTTCAAATACCCCCTTTAACAAAAAAAAATTAAAGTAAAAAGATGTTTCGAATTTTTTTTCCACACATAATTATCAAGTAATTGCGTACAAAATCAAAAAATTTAGTGGTTACTTGATATCAACTAGCAATACATACAACTTTATTTTAAATGGTGCAACTGTACATTTGTTTTCCCCAACTAATTTACAAGAAAAAGCCTACAACTAATTGCATAAATTTCGAATGTAGTGCTAATTTAACAATCGTAAATTTATTAGTTACATTATATTTACCGAATTTGACGACAATTTACAGCTTTTCCTCAAAATTTTGTGTATGTAAATGCAGTATTATCGGCGACGTGATGGGACTGTCATGCCAGAGGTGATAAAGTTTACAGACGCTGTAAATCTTGCAATGAAGACTTCTTTTCAAATTAGGCATTCTGATTCAGATTCAGCAAAAAATTGATTTCTTCTATTCCTGATACAACTCACAGGCACTAGAAACCGTGGAGAGCTGTTAGTCACTAACTTCTGGTTTGAATACCGTTTCAGGCTGTGTTTAGAATATTCCTTTTTTCTAAACATTTAATTAAAGGTTTGCTAAATTATTATTTTGCTAAGCTCATTGCCTTAATATATTTTATGTTTCAAAATTTTAGATGCAAGCTAGTATATGACTTTAAGCGTTAAAAGATACAAAAAAAATTGTTTTTTAAATTCAAAACCATTTAGTACTTAAATTATGCAATTATAGATCTAAAATTATATTGCATTTTAAAATAAAATAAATAGGTTCAATTTTAAAAGTTAATTAAGTTATTGTCATACGCCTCATGGCTTCGTTGTACCTTTTTGTACTTATTTGTGTAAGATCTCGTCACTTCATCTTTTATTGGGTCCAATTTTTGGTAATGTCCTTCTTGTTCTATTTTTGACGCCAATAATTGCGATTATTTTGTGAATACCTTCATTTCGTACCCTTTGACTTGGTCGTATGCTCAAAAATGCCCTCTCTATTTTTGTCTGACATGTCCTTAGCTATGGTCAAATGTTTGGAGTAAAGCCCATTTCTTGAAGATCGGCAGAATAGTAGTGTCAGAGATGTATTTTATTGTGTCTGCATTTTGGTTCAATTGTTTAAGGCTCTAGAATTGTTCAAAGCTATTTGTGCTGCGTCTTTCTATTAATTTCTTTATTTTCTTGGTCCTAAAATTATATTCGCTGTTACGAGTATATGTAATCTTCTACGTGCTCAGATATATATTCGTCCAACGAAATATCGTCTTTAGTGTGATTTGTCATGGCTTAAGTTTTCGATTTGTTTATTTGACGTCCATAATTTTTGCACAAGGTAGTAAGTTCCGTCAACATGTCTTGAATGTGTGTAGCTTTTGTAGAAATAAGAACTATATTATCTGCAAATCCTAAATTGTTGAGAATTTGTCCACATACCATTATTCCATTTTGGTCTTCCAGTTACTTCTTTGTAAAATGTCTTCTAGAACTGAACCAAATAAAGGTAGTGAAAGCGGATATCCTTGCCTTATTCCTCTTGTTAAAATTGTACCCTATATTCTCTGTTTTTATTTGTGCAGTGTTATTTTTGTATATGTTTTTAATCGGTTCTACTTTATTTGGGCTTATGTTATGATTTTTTAGGGAGGACCATATCATTTCGTGTTGAACGGACTCAAAAGCTTTACTAAATTCAATAAATAGAAAATAAACCAAAAGTTGTCTAAATTTATTGCATTTTTCTATCAGTGGATTCATTGTCTGCAAGTGGTATGTTGTTGCGCATCTTTCTCTAAGTCCAGCTTGTTGTCTTGGTAGCTTGTCTTCTTCGATGATCCTGTTTGTTTTGTCGAAAGCTTTAAATGTTTTAAAGATCGTCTCAAGAGCGTTATCTGATGATTACATAGATATACCTACCTATTATTATTTTTCTAAAACAAGTGCATCAATTTAATTGTTTTCTTTTAGTTTGAAGGATTTACTTTTTCTTTTATACTTTGTAATAAGTTAGTCTTTTACTAAAAAATAATATGAAGAACAAATAACGGTTGAAGTTTTATACGTACAATCGCACATTTAAGACACATTGTTAAATGAGTCCAAGAACATGTGAGACTTTTTCTCGTGATTGTAGAAAGATAAAAGACGGCCCTGTCGTCCATCAACAAGTCTCTCCACCTTTACAAAATTGCAGTTACCGCACCTTTGTATCGTTTTCAGTCATCGATCGTTAGGTAGGTATTGTACCTATTATGATTTTAATTGTTTTCAACACAATAAAAAATCTAAAACAACTTTAAGTTTAGTAAACGCATCAAGTAAAACTCACTACCTATAGGTACCCATGTACCTGTATGCACACATCTCAAAAAATAAATAAATAGGTATAACTTGGCCATCATTATGTGGAGCCACGTGTAATTCTCGTTGTCTATTTTGTTGTTGTCTATTTATGAACATTTTCTTCTTCCTGATGGTCAGTAGGTAGGGTCGAGGATGACCTATAAACAAATTTATTAAACTTCCAAGTCCGGTCATACGTCTTTCTTCAAATTAAATTATTTGAAATTTCTTAACATACAAAATACAATCTTAAAGTAAAAGAAGTCTTTTAATGGCGTGAAACCGCGGCAACAGCATATATCACTTAACGAGGCGTTTCCTTGGCATACAAACGTGGGCGTGGTTTTAATAAGTGCGTCGAATAAGAAGTTTACAGAATCAAATTTTTCATTTCTACGTTTCTATTCCATTCTGTACAAAAGTGGTAGACACGGAAAGGGGATGAGTAATAAAAAAAAACCGTCCCAGTAAGGGATGGAATTTTATCCTTGGTTTAGTTTTGGGGTGTTTTTCAAAAACTGTAGAGAAAATGAATTCCTTCTTTACATTAAAGTAGTTGTTGTTCAGATTCCTCTACCAAAGGGTTGTTGAGTATTAGAACAAAAATGGCGGCGGAGTATTCTTTGCAAATTTGCTGGTAAGTAGGTATAATAGTGGTTTCTAGATAAGTTCCTGGGTGTCTCAAGTGATTTCTTTGAAGTAAAATTGCTGTGGCGTTGAATTTTACGTGAATCTACAGACATTTCCAAAGATAAGTTTTTGGTTTGGGTAGGTAAATATCGGAGGGATAATGAATTGGTTCGCGATAAGTTAATTAAATTAATTCTTATAATAAAACCTACTTCATAAATGATACAGACATCCAACAACTATGTTAATGATTGCTTCTGGAATTATTACCTTCTATTTTCATTTATTAAACCTCCATCCATTATAAGATTCAATTTTAAAGTAGAAATAAAACCTTATACCTAAATGCGTTTGACATAACCTTATTTCTTTTTTACTTTTTCAAAATAATAAAAAATAAACAAGTCAATCAAGAACGAAGCAGTAAACATTACTTACGATTATCAGAAAATATAAAAATTTTTCCATACTCATGAAAAGTTGCCTTGACTAACCTTCCTTTTTTGATACAACATGTAAGTATACATACCTATTTGGTTGGTCATTCATAACCTTATAAAATCCAATAAGAAAGACAACTTCGAAAAAATGTTCCAAAATGTGGTTCGCGTCAACGGATTAAAAACATTTCCTTAAAAAATACATTTTTTCGAAAAAGGTTAGATTTCATTTTTCATTATGTTATAGTTTTTCATGGAGCGCCTTTGCTTTTGTTACAACTACTGGCCGCTAGAAGGTGCTCAGATGCAAGGAATTCCAATAAGATATTATTTCCTTTTCGAAGTGCTTAATCGAAAAGTAGGTATGTATATGCAATTCTTTTCAACCCTCAACGCTCAACCCTTCATAATTAAAGGGTTGAATGAATGTGTAGCGTTGTGTACTAGTTCTATGTGTGCTAGGACTAAGAAAATGTTAAAAAATGCTTAGTTCTTATGGAAATAAATTATTTTAGTAATTATTTTTTTTATTTTAAAAATAAATTACCTATAAAAGGTAAAAATAAATCTATGTATGAAGATTAATGCATCTTTATTTTGTTGATCCTTTTAATGTTTCAATTTCTTTTTACTATTCTGGAGAGACAAGTAATTTCCGTTTCCTATGAAAAAAGGAATAGCAATAGAATAGATACAAAAATTATAAGCTGGCACCACTGCTGTGAAAGTGAATAGTTTAATTTGGAAAGAGTACGATCACTCAGGCGACAAGATATTATAACCGATTTGTATAGAACAGTTTAAAACAAGCATTTTTTAGTACGGGAGGAGCGGGTTTAGGCGTTTGGGGCAATTTAAAAAAAATTATTATTTCAAATGGAAAAAATAATGAAAAAATAACGGTAATACTTACAATTAGTTATCTATTATACATTTTTTTTAAGGCAAAATTCTGTTTTATTAGCCAGTTTTTAAATCAAGTCAAAACTATGTGTAGTTTTTGAAAAAATAATTTTAAACTCTAAATTTGAGTAAAAAGGTTAAACATAGTTTAAAGTGTAATTTTCAATACTTTAAGATTATCTACTATTGTTCTTATTTAAGAATTTATTGCTCTGGTTTGGTTTTGATTAAAAACTGAAAACTAGATGATTTTATGTCTTTTAGTTCTTGAGAAAATTAAAAATTACCAAAAAAAAATATTTTAATTTAAATATTTTTTTTGTTCGAGTGGTCTTATTTTTATAGTAGGTGCTAGTTTGGGTGTATGCAACAATAGGATGTGTGCAACCCCCCTGCTTAAGAACACTATAGGATTTGGGGCGAATTGCAATTTAGAGAGGGTGCATGTTGGTGGAAGTGCAAGGTGCGGTGAGTGCAAGATGTAGTGCATGCAAAGTTTGTTTTGCATTTAAATAAGCTGGATATACAAAAATTAATTTACCCTAGGTATATCTTAATCTATATTCGATTATAACTATCAAAATAAGACTAAGTAAATACCTACTTAAACAAAGAAAAAGTAATTTAATTAAAATATTTATTTTTTCGGTAATTTGCAATTTTCTCAAGAACTATAGAAGACATAAAATCATCTAGTTTTCCGTTTTTGATCAAAAACAAATAAGAGCAATAAATTCTAAGAAAAAACAATAGAAGATAATCTTAAAGTTTTGAAAAATTACCCTTTAAACTTTTTTTTAAACTTTTTTTTTCCACAAATTTTGAGTTTAAAACAATTTGATTTAAAAACAAGCTAATAGACAAAAATGTTGGCTTTAAAAAAATGTAAAAAAACTTAGTTGTAAGTATTACTAAGATTATTTACTAATTATTTTCCATTTAACGTACATATTTTTTAAATTGCCCATAGTAAAAAATGCTTGTTTTTAACTATTTTTTATAAGTCCGTCATTATTATTTTTCGCCTGAGTTATCGTACTCCCCCTTTAATTTTTTAAACGCTCTGAGAATTTTTCAGATTAATTTTAAACTTAAAAATAAATCTTAAAAAGTGCACAAACCCGAAGCTGTTATACAGAAGTAACAAAATTACAAAATCACTGGTAACGTTAGAGTTTAAGCTGAAAAATTAACACCTGAACTGATGACCGACAACAAAAGAAAAGCTTGTCAAATTTCACCGGAAGAAAAATCAAATAAATTATACAATATCAGTAGATCACCCAAAAGTATTGAAACATTATCAAAAAATGTCTATCTCCAATCCGATTTCCAACAAATCTAATCTATAATAATCGAAGACTTACTTCGCAATGAACTTGGTATAGCGACCGCCAATTTGGCGACAAAAGATGACGTTAGTAAATTGAAACAAGAACTCAGTAATCAAACTTAAGCTCAGTTAAATTGCAGCAAAAACGTTAAAAAATACATCCAAATTAAAAAGCACAAGCGCATATATCCTACTGACATACCGTAAGGTGATAAAAGAAAGCAAGAATGACCTAGACCAGATGATCGAAATGCACCAGTACACCACAATTGTAGTAGAGCTGTAATCAACTTAGATACGAACAACACCATTAAATCCGTATGATTTTGGCGAACTGCAATAGTAAAATGTTCGAAACAAAATGATATTAGGTGTATTGTTTTATATTGTATTAACTGTAATAAATGGGCCAACGATTTTGAAATAATAAATTGCACAATGTAGATTGGAACGCTAAGATTAGCAACTCACAAATCTTATTACCACAAAATATTTTGAACCCGGATTCTAAATGGCTGAACGGAAGGAGATATGGGTAGGAACCTCACCTTCATCGTTGTGCTGTAAATAATGATTGATTTAAATGGGTCAGTAAATTTGTAGTTCAATATAAAACCTTTTCGGCTCATATGCCTATAGTCGTTCAACTCTCAAGCGTATCTTTTACTCAATAGACTGACCTTAAAATGCTTCCGCAAAGTTGATAAAGAATGTTTTCAAACATTCGGAAAAAATCTTTTGCTTTCTTGCGTATCATGCGCGCTTCAAATAATCATCAATTAAGGATTAGGTACTTTGAAGCAAACGCATATTATATAAATCTATGTCAAAAAAGTAGTCACAATATGAATAGAATCAACTTTAAAAAAGGTTTTGGAATATCCGCTGAAAATGTATCTGCTCACTTCAAAGCACTTTTTTCCAACAATCTTAACTTAACGTTCCCCTATGATGCAGATCCTTCAATTAATTATGAAACACTAGACGCTTACATATCGGTTGCAGAAATTCAGACCGTTATTTTAAAATCGAAAAATGGAAAGGGCCCAGGAGAATACAGGATCCCATATAAGCTGTTTTAAAATACGACTCCTACGTTTATTTACCACTAAAAACTATTACATATTTAATGAAGTTTTTTTCGAATGCTGATATCTCTTGTTTTTTTAAAAAGTCTATACTATTTTCAATAAAAAGGCCCCTTGTACGCTGCTGAAAATTACAGAGGCATTTCAATTATGAATGTCATGGTATCCTTCACTCAAAAAAAAACATTGTTGTCCGAAGAATTTTCCATTCTTGTAACATTGTAATTTAAAAATTGTTGGCTTAGCAAATAGTTGTTGAAGCAAAAACTAGTGTTTGATTTTTCAAGAATCAAAAAGTCAATTTAATAATAAAGTTCTTGAAAAAAAAAAAACAATTTAAACATTTGTAAGCATTTTCGAAACTGAAGAATTGTTAGTCTAAGAATAAAATTTTTGTTTTAAATATTTTTTCATGCAAAATATCCTATTAAGAATCAAATTTTTGAGCCAACAATTCGTTCTTCAGCTAACAATTATTATCAAGAATGAAAAAAAGTTGGAATAACAATGAAATTTTGTATTATTATGTGATTTCAAGAATTTGTTAAAAAAAATACAATATGAAATTCGTTACATTCGAAAACTTTCAGCGTTTTTTCTGCTTCATAGTCTATGTTTTATTTTGTTAAAGAAAAAAATCTACATTTACTGAAACCAAGGGGTGTTTTGAAAGTAAGTTAAAATTTAAACCTACACATTTGTTTACAGAAATCAACTATCTTCTTAAAGTAATTTGATGAGCAATTTTCAACACAAACATTTCCGGAAACCCATATTATTACTATTTGTCCATTTTTTATTGACAATTTGTTCTTGGGCCAATAATCTATGGTTTTAAAAGTCTGACATGTTTTGTTCTTGATCCAACTATTAAGTTGTCAATTTTTATTAACAATACATTTTTTCTCTCAACAATTTTCACACTTGAAATTTTAAGTATTTTAGTATTTGGCCATACAATTTTAATTGTTGAGCTTTTTTAACAATTCTTTCATGTACATTTTCGAAGGATTTACAATTTTTATTCTTAAATCACGTTCAATACTTGCATTCTTAAGTTAAGAATTTATAGTACTTGGGTTCATTTCAAAGTACGAAAATTAAAAATTAAAATTCTTGAAATTACAATTTTTTTTCTGAGTGTTGTAGAAATACTGAAAAAAGGGGTGGAACAAAAAAATATCCTATCTGATTTTCAGGCTGGCTTTAGGAAACACTTTTCTACGATTGATCGGATTTATACACTTTCATCAATTGTTCAAGCGTTCCAAGCCAGGAAGAAAAAAGTTTATTCGTTCGTCTTCGGCTAAGCAGCCTTTGCTTCAGTCAACAGAAATGCACTTTTGTTATAAGCTCTCACAAATTGGTATCAAATAAATTTACATGGACACAAATGCAGCTGTTTGGGATGGCAGAATCTTCTCTGAGTGGTTTCGAGCAATTATTGATGTGAAACAAGGCTGCCCGCTCATTGATTTGCTGTTTTCGTTGTTTATTAAAAAATAAAGTCAAAAATGATTAGGTTCTCAAGATCCTTACATGCTTAAAACCTAGGGAGATACAGTTATGACGGAAATCTTTTGGAAACATCGAAAGAGATTGAATATTTGGGTATAAGGCTAAATCCAATTATAGATTTCAGTAAACCCTTTACTAAGAGAGCCAATAGTTATCAAAGCTTACTAAATCTATCATTTTCTTTAACAAAGGAATGATTCTTTCAACAAAATATAAGTTAAGGGAAACCGAATTGGGTTAGCAGCGGACACGAGCGCTGCTTTTGCTCAAACAGCGTCTGGGAAAAACACACACCATACGCTGACATGCTGCTCTACGGTTAAGAATAAGTTATCTTAAGTTTAGTTTTAAAATTCAAAATTAATCTAAATTGAAAAAAAAAATAAATCGTGTTTTTGCTTAGTGATACGGAGTAAGTCAACCTAATGTATTTCGACTCAATAACAAAATAACAGCTTTTCCAGGAAGCAGAAGCAAAGCAGACGCAAATTTTACAATTCTTTCAAAATTCTGAAATTCGAAAAAAAGTGAGAAAAGAACTATGACGGAACGAGAAACCACAGGTTCCAACAACGCCTATAATCCAACTCCCACATTTGAACATGCGCCCAAATTCAAACCCTACAGCTTCAAGTCAAAATTTGGTTACTACAACACGCGTATTCAAGGCACCGTGCGTCGCAAAGGTCTGTAACGACCAATGAAAAAGTATAGTCCAATCAATAATAAATCTCCATGCCAACTTTTCCGAAAGGCATCGAACAGAGAAATGATGAGCAATTGTCAGGGAATCTTAGTAAACTCAACAAAATTCCCGTTGTCTTAGAATTTTGGCCAAATCCCGCTGCGACTTTCCATCTTTTATCAGTTTGAGGATAATTTCCCACATTTGAAGTGCAATGCATTTCGCGACCCATCTTTTTCTTGATAATGATAGTCATACAAGCAGTAGCTAGGGTCCCACCAGCTCAAGGAACAGTCTCCAACTGGAACGTACAACTTTTAGGCTAAGAGAAACAAATTATAATTCAGACGGGGAAGGGAGTCGTTGGGGCCATGACCAGAATAATCCCAACCAACCTGCAGCTGCAATAATCAAATAGCTCCTCCAAAAGAGGAAGGATCACCAGCTCGTCACCAAATAGATCCTACAGTAACATAGAAATTTAAGGCATCCCAAGGGCAGGGATACTGTCAAGTATTCATTCTTGACTTCAGCAAGCCTACAAGAAGGTTGACGGAGGATCAATGGCAGCTGCTGGAGCTGAGAAGTTAACGGGGCTTCTGTCAAGAGAAAGCCTTCATCCTTCTTCGGCAACCTCATGAAAGTCCACAGACTTCAAGACCATGACAGTTGTGGGTGAAAAAACTCTCCACTGGCATCTGGAGTTCATCCGCGAAACCGTTAAACTTTGGCAGAACGCTGGACATAAATGAGATCAAGAACGTCAACCGGCCAATTACAAAGCTCCTGGTTGCCCAAATATCGGCTAGACAAATACATACCATCTCTCAACACTGGTATGCTTAGCCAAAAATGGGAAATAATGAGAGTGAAAAACTCATAACAAGGCACAGGGGTACGCTTGAGCTTGGTACAAAAATCAACGCTAGTTCTGCACAAAGTAGACTTCAAGGTTTGCATTTGGATAACCCACTGTAAGTTAAGATTACTGACATGCAAAAAACAGGTAAGTGAGGTGGTGATAAAATCTGATTATGAGCATTAAATTTATTCAAATGAGTCTTCAACTCATTAAAGCCGCCAGAGCTAACCTGGTGTACTTCATGAACAGTGAACATCGAGATATTGCTCTAGATAAAGAACCCTGGAAAGCAGGTGGAAAAAAAAAATTCAAACGTAAGACACAGTAACGTCCGAAAAATGAATACAATTCTTAAATTACATTTCTAAATAAACAGATTGGTTATATAGGTAGGGCAGAGCCAATCGAGAAATCATGAGTTCCCAAGGGTAGCCATTTTGGGGTTTACTCTTTATCTTAGCTATTAATGATGTAAATATATTAGGTGGCTTAGCAGTCCGTTGAGAACTAGGGTCTAATGGTTTACAGATCTCAACCATTTCTATGTGCGAGTAATGTTGTAAGGGACGGAGGGGACCTACAGTTTTCTAATCCGAACGGCTACTTTCAGAAAGCAATTTTCATGACAAGAATTATTCTTGGTCAATTCCTCGCAAGACCTCTGGCATGACCTAAGATCTATTTTACTTCAATGCAATTGTATTTATTTTATTAGATAATTAAAAAAAAAATTACTTTCAATATCTTTTTTTATTTTTACTTAAAGCCCTTAAACTATAAAACAAGTATGTAAGCCGGCCAAACCTTAAAACCTCATCCCGACTACCCTCTATCAAGTGCCGATTGAAGCCACCAAAACCTGTTCTCCTGCTTCACCCTATGAGTTCGGTCCCGTTCGGACACAGCCCTACTGAATCGAAGGAACTCTGCTCCGCTTTGTGCCATGACGTCCCGATTCTACATTAGTCGCCTACTCACGGTTCATCGCCTGACGAGGTAGATAAGCGGAACTGCCAGTCTATCCTGAATCAGACCGCATCTTTTTAAAAAAGGAATGCCTCTGGTGAAATGAAGCCGCTCGACGTACGCAATTGCCTTTGTAAGACTCCAATCAGATCGCACGCTGGTGTAAATGCTAAAGAGAATCGGTGAATTCACCGGTCCCTGTTGAAGACCATTTTTAATTAAGAATGTAGTGTTAGAAGATACATTGCCACTTTTGACAACAAACTTTCTACCGTTAAGCATATCATAAAGTATATACAACAATTGTCCTACCGTCCGGTGTCAAAAGCCTTTTCCAAATCAACCAGAACAGCACCTGTGCTGATTTGATTTATTTCATTGGATATTAGAAACGACTTTAGACGCAGTATGAATTGTGTCATGACCCGCCTTGAACCCGAACTGTTTATCCGCAGCCCACTTAGTTAGATCCCTATTGATGATCTTCTCGAAAACTTTGCTGATGCTCGGAAGAAAACTTATCGACTGAAGATTTGACGGATTGGAAATGTTCTTTCCCTTTTCCGTCAGAGGATGAACCACAGCGGTCTCCAAATGCATTATTCAGTGCATTATTGAAAAGTGTGGCATAGATGTCAATTGCCCCCATCGGTCTTAGTACAACGTTGGATATACCATTGACACCTGCTGCTCGAGCCATGATTTCTACCTATCAATGATGTACGCCCAACAAAACTGAATAATAATTGTTGTCACTTTGAATATTTTTCGAAGAAGAAATTTCAACAATTTTATGTAACGAAGAACAACATCTTGTAGGAAGATCGAATCAAGGGTTTCTTTAAAAAAGGTAAAACCTAAGAAAATTACTTCTTAAGATTAGTAAAAATTGATTTTTGACTCAATCTCATTTCATTTTATGCATAATAATGTTCTTAATATTGAGTAATGATTTTAATTAAATCCAATTGACAGTTTTTATTATAAACAATAAAAACTTTTCTAAAATACTGCTAGAATTTGGTAAAAATGAGTTACGACACGAATATCTTGAAAACAAATGTGATCATTAACTTCAAAATAATTCAATTCTACTTAAAAGATTGTTGTTGATTTTTATATAATTTTTGGAAAAATTCGATTGAAATTTTTTACAAAGAACGAATACTGGAAAAAATAACTAGAAAGTGATAAAAAAATGATATTTGACTCAAGTATCTTGAGGACAAAAAACGGCTATTGACTTCAAACTTTCCTTATATCATACAAAATTTTGTTTTTAATATTTTGTACAGCTTTTACAATTGTCGTCTAGGTCCATATGGTTTAATTTGGGCAGTAAGAAATTAGTTATCATCGTCATGTAGCGCTCGCTGTTGACGGTGACCGCCTCACCAACGTCGTTTTCAAAAAAGTACGGACCAATTACGCCGTCTGACAAAAGTACACACCAAACAGTAACTTATTGAGGATGCATCATCACCTGGTGATAGCTTGTTGTTAACACAGCGAAATAAATAAAAAAATTAAATTGGGTGGCGCAACAGTCCGTTTGAGAACTAGGGCCTAGTGACTAACAACCCTCAACCATTCCTGTGTGCGAGGACTGTTGTCAAGGATGGAAGGGACCTACAGTTTTAAGCCGAATCCGAACGGCAAATTTAACACAGCTAAAAAATAAAATAAATTGGGTGGCGCAACAGTCCGTTGTGAACCAGGGCCTAGTGACTTACAACTCTCAATCATTCCTGTGTGCGAGTAATGTTGTAAGGGATGGAGGGGACCTATATTTTATATTCCGAATCCGAACGGCTAATTCGAGAAAGCACTTTTTAATGACAAGAATTACTCTTGAAAGATTTTTCAATTAATCGCAAGAGGCAGTACCCGCGAAAATTATTTTTTTTTAAAGGTGCCACAGGCTGGGATTGAACTCAAGACCCCTTGCATAACAGTCCAACGCACTAACCATCATGCCACGGGTACTGCATTTAACACAGAAATTCATCCAAAAATACGCCTCGTCACTAAAGATGATTTTTCAGCCAAAATTGGGGTCCTCTTCGAAACGATTCAAAGCCCAGTCAGGGAACAACAACGTTGTCTATGGTCATGAACTTTGAGCTCCTGCGCAGTCACTTTGATCTTGTACGAGTGTAGGCCCAAGTCCCGCCGTAAAATTCGACTAGTTGAAGTCTGCGAAAGGCCGAATTTTTGTGCACGGCGTGAAAAGCGGCAATGTTCTATGACGATCTTGCGTTCCTTGAACTTACGGGTGCTAGCTGATTGTTTACTGAACCGGTCGTTGAAGAGTCGGCTGTGAAGTGCACCGTTAAATGGGCGCAGTGTGGGCAACGTTAACAAACACTCATTTTGATAACAAAGTTTTATCATTTGAACTGCTGTTCAATTTTGTAATTTGCCATGATGATTATGCATAAACAACTGAATAATAACCAACAAATTTGACAAATGTCACTAAAACAAAATGGCCACCACAGGGCGCTCAAATTTACCCGTGATAATTAAAAACCCTTTATTTATGAATATGCGAAATGAAAGAATTTACAAAAGAAAGTAAGAACAAGAGACTAGTTTTGTTTGCTCTGGGTTTTATCTGATTATTCATAATTTATTTCTCCTTCTGCCCCAATAAAAACTCGTACATATATAATATGTATGAGAATGCGTGTGTGTGCTATGTACATATTTAGCTCTGCAACTTCTGATGAAGAACATTTTTTGGATAATTACAAATTTTTGGAGAGAACCTCCCAATTGCTTTGACTCACTCCATCCCCCTCAGGCAGGATACACTTATTACACGCGGCCGACAGCTGCTTATACCGTTGATTCAGGATGGTGCTCTTAAAAAGATGACTGATTTTTGTTTTCAAAAGTTACCACTTCTTCCTTGAAAGTTGAATTCCACCGTAAATATAATTTTACCATAAAATGGAAAAAGTTTACACCTATGTATGTATATTGCATATAAGATATTGGTATTCCTGTCACTTCAGTTTCCACATATGCATCGCAGCACACACGTCTCACTCAGTTCTTTCTTCTTCTTCTATTTTTAAGTGTTTGTCTAGTTTATTTAAAAATACAGAAATATGAAAAGGGATAAAATGATACAGTTTATTACTTTGCATCCTAATAAAGCGTTACAAACATTTTAATTTTGATTTGATAAAATGTTGAAATTAAATTATATGATTTAAATAATTCAATAAAGAAAATTTGTACGAATAAAATACAATATATTATTCAGTAAATCCCCGAAACCCCGATGGATTGTCCCTTCTCTACGAAATGCATATTTGCAAAATGCAAAATTTGTTTTTAAAAAAGATGTGGAACGCTTGGAGTTTTAGCTTATGACTGCCAGCCTTAATCAATTTGAAAAATACAATATAATTTGTACAAATTGATTTCTAAGCAAAATTGTTTTTATTCTTTTAATGCATTTTTGGACCTTTTAATAATATTTAAATTAAAAAACACATTTTAATATTAAGTTGATATATATCAGAGGTGAATGAATACAAACATACAAAATACTCATGCAATACCCTTGTCGAAAAAATGTTATGTTGCATAAACAAAACAATACTTTTGAAAGGAATATGCCCCTTTAAAAATTCTAAAAATGTTTTCAACGTAATTTTTTATTATTTTTTTAAATATTTCAAAACTTGATATAATAGAATTGTTTAGCGTAAATGTTTCAGCCTTTCTTATAGATTTCTGTAACACAGGTGAAATTTAACAACTTTAAAGTTTTTTCGGATATTATATTAAAAAAGAGGCTGGGATGCTACCCACACTGATAACTTCCCATCCCGTCTGTCGATTTGTCTTGCTTAAAAGTTTGTCTATAAGTACTCGTATCAATTTTTACCAAATTTGCGTGCTATTTTTTGTAGATTTTATTTTTTATGAAAAAACAGACTGTTGGATTTTTATATAAAAATTACTGAATATCGAAATCAATATTTTCTGTGAAATAAAATAAGTTTGAAGCCAATATTTTTAAATTGTGAAAAGCTATTTGAGTCGACAGTAAATTTTTACCAAGTTTTAGTATTGTTTTTTTTTAGAGTTTTATTTTTTGTAAAAAAACTGTCTATTCGATTTTTTTCAAAATTGTATCGAATGTTGAAAACAATATTTCTTATAAGATAAAACTAATTTGAAGCCAATATTTCAAATTTTTGAAAAGATATTTAAGTCGAAAATAAATTTTTACCAACTTTTGTTAAATTTCGTTTAGGTTTTTAATTTTTTGTACAAAAACTGTCAGTTCGATTTTTTTTCAAAATTTTGCTGAATGTTAACAACAATATTTTTTGAAAGATATAAAAGTAGTTTAAAACCAATATCTACAATTTTTGAAAAGATATTTGAGTCGAAAATCAATTTTTTCAAACTTTTATACATTTATTTTTAGGTTTTTAATTTTTGTAAGAAAAGTGTGAATTCGATTTTTCTCAAAATTTGTCCTAATGTTGAAAACAATATTTTAATAAGTAAAAATTATTAAGAAGCTATTACCTCAAATTTTTGAATAGATATTTGAGCCGAAAACCAATTTTTACCAACTTTTATTAAATTTTTTTCAGGTTTTTAATTTTTTGTACAAAAACTGTCGATTTAATTTTTTTCAAAATTTTACTGAATGTTGACAGCAATATTTTTGAAAGAAAAAAGTAAATTAAAGCCAATTTCTCAAAGTTATGAAAAGACATTTAAGTCGAAAATCAATTTTTACCAACTTTTATAAATTTTTCAGATGCCAAAAACATTACTCTTCATCGCACAAAATTGTTTTGGAGATGAAATCATATTTTAGTCGAAACATTTTGGAGGTGACAATTTTTTTTCAGTTATTTTGATTTATGAAAAAAAAACCGTTAAATGGATTTTTTTAACCAATATACTTCTTTGATATCACGTTACAGTATATTATATAAAATTTAATTCAAGTCTCTAGCGTTTTTAGTTCGTAAGATATTTTGGGTTAACCAAAATGTTCACCTTTTTTTTAAACTGCTATGGTAAAAAAACAACAAACGCAATTTTCTTGAGAGCCCTTTCTGCACCTTTCTGCCTTATTATCTGTATAACAAAATTTATTTGAAATCTATATCTCGTCTGGTTCTTGAGCTGTGGACGACGAAAAAAAGTCACGAACGTACGGACGTACGAACCTACGAACGTACGGGCACACGCACGCACAGACATCTTTCTAAAAATCTTTTATTTTGACTCGGGCCCTGAAACGTCGAGAAATGTCAAAATTGATAATTTATAATTTCACCTGTGCTATAGTACTTATATAATTTGATTGACTTTATTTTCTTAAGAATTGCAATTTTTATTATTTGTTGCTTAAGAAGCGTTCCTGATAAAATTTTTTTTTTGCATGTTTGAGTTTTTTTTTTAAGTAGCTAAACGCTTCTTCTGGTGTTTTTTTAAGAGTTGAATGAGATCTATTGTCACAATTGTTGTCTGCTCTTTAACATCCTCTTTTGGATTTGACTCGATTGTATTGCTCATTACCTTACCTGAATTGACTTGTTGGTTAGTGCGCATAGGACTGTCTCTAGAGGCCACGGGTTTAATCCCTGCTGCTGCCACCTAAAGTTTTTTTCACCGTCATAATGGTCTAAATACAGTGCCTTTAAATCTTCTTCAAAGGCAGTTTTTTTAATGTACTTTACTATGTTGACGGTTACTGATTCTACTTCTTCTCGTCTTAGTATACTTATCAAACGCATAGAAAACGATTTAACCCGTTGCATGAATTTGAACGAGCTTTCATGATTAATTCTTTCGATAATCCATGTTCAAGCAGCAGTGCAGTATTCAGAACTTCCATCTCTTTAAATTTAAAAATTATTTATATAGCGAATCGTTTTACTATGTTATTAATTAATTCATGCAGATTTTGTCTTGCTTTTAAATATGATATCCTATTTACGATATTTTTGTAACAGATGTTAAGTCTGAGCTATGGCTCCACTGATTTTTGGATTGGGTTTTGCCCACCTCCATCTACGCGCATGCATTGAAACTGCAACGTGCAATGTCTCGTTTTTGATAAATAAATTAAAAAAAAACTTGTGTACCTTAAACGAGACGTTTCACTTTTTCTATTAAAATATACGTATATTAAACTCAATTTAAAGATTATAAAACCCTCATTTTATTCACCAACTAAAAAATAATACAAACAGATTTTTAAATTCCTCTTTTTTCAAAAATATTTGTATGCAAACCACTCTTGGGTAGGCTTAAATCATATATAGGCGGTAAGTATTTTCTTTTTCGTATGTATGTATTATATACTTATCGTGTATGTTTTTTTTGTATTTACTTTTTCATAGAACATAGTACGAACATACAAGTTTTTGAAAAGATTCAGTGCGGGACGGGTGGTTCTGCTTCAGTTGAAACGAGTAAGGCAAAGGAACACGGCACTCATTAAGATTAAAAAGAAAAGTAGATGCGAGTATAATTCTTCAGCCAAGTACATTTTATATTAAAACATTTTTAGACAAAATGAGAGTCCCATTTCGGTATATGTATATGTATCTACCATTATTTGTGTATACTAACATTTACTTTGCTCCTCTCCGCATTTAACTCCACAGACCTAGCTCACGTTCTGGAACTACATAATTTTAGTTTACAATATCATTTTATGAACGAATGAAGACTATTTAATTAGAAAAAGAGGGTGGAAAATTAAGAAATCCATAAAGCATATATTTTTGTGATATGTATTGGTATGAATGTATGTAGAACCGTTTGATATTATGGTGTAGTCACAGCAGTGTACAAGTTGGAAAACTTTGTATGGATATACTAAAAGTTTCATAGCTAATACTTGAAATGAAGATCAAACTGGCCAGCGTCAAAATTTGAAAACGGGATTTTGTAGAGGGATCAAAACCAAGCAATTTTTACAACGGGAGGTTCAATCTTCTCCCGGTTAGGAGGTAGGGGCACTTTTAGGAAAATTAAACTAAATTTAAAGAAAAAGGTATTAGAAAACAATGGCAATACTCATATTAGTGGTTTTTGAGAAATTTTCATTTAAAGTCCAAATTTTGATTAAAAACATTTTAGACTTATTGTATTCAAAGTTATGAAATGGAATTGTAAATTAACTAATTTGTGTACCATGTAAATATCAATCAAGATGTTTTTCCTGACAAAAGTCATGTAATATTAAGATACGGTTTTATATTTTTTTTTGAATATTATTATTTATTAATAACAGTATTGAATTTTGAAAATAAATATTATAAGTAATTACACAAAATTTAGAAAAAAAAAATTAAAATGCTATAACAAGTCTCTGTCGCCCTACTCCGCGATCTATACAATTCCTGCTGTTGCACTTCATATGTAGGCTGTGTTCAAGAGTATCTGTAGGTGTAAAATTAATTTGAAACTAATAGACAAGATGCTTCAGTTTTAATTCGTTAGCCAAAAAAAACATTAAATACAAAGCTTAGAGCGGACAAAGCAACTTATGCCTTTAGTAATTAATTAAACGTCATAGTTAAAAAATGTCATAGTCTTATAATGCCTAGATGTTATAATACCAATACAATTTTCCTCCGATGAGGACTCTATATTTGTATAAATTCTTAACATTTGCATTACATCTGATATTTTCCAAAATCGCCCATCTCCTTAAATCGATACAGTATTCAAGTTGATACGACGTCTTTTCAATTCCGGCAAACAAAAATCACGCTGCATCTGTAAGTAACGGTCATTGTTGACAGTGACAGTCCGACCAACGAATATGATATTGATACATTTCTCAACCTCTTGAAGTCGGTACATACAAGAATAAAATTTACAATATAGGTTGAAGCTGATAATTCATTGGCATTTTTAGATGTAAAAAAAATAAAAAAAAAAGGATATGACCATAGGGCACGCAGCATATAAAAAGCCAACCATCACCGACATTTATCTACAACATGCCGCTTCCAATCATCAACTTTTAAGATCTATAAAAGCTTTTTAGAACCCGGAAACTAAGAACTTAGTGTAAAAACGAGCACTTTCCATTAGACTTAAGCAACATTGACAATACGCGAGTACCTATTTGGCTTATAATGAAGATCATTTTATGGCTGCGTGAAGTTAGCCACAATTTTTTATATTTTTTTTATATTTGAAAGTTTCTTGCTATCCGCATTGTTCCAAAATTTGTTTGTTGAAATATACCCAAAAATTGAAGATTTAGACTCGAAAACTGTTTTTGACACTGATCCTCCTTAAAAAAAATAAAAATCTTAAGACAAGGCTGTGTTCTTTCAGGAAAGACCCAAAAGTCTATAAAAATCCAATTCATGAAATATATAATGAACGTTTAAAAAATAATTTTACATCAATTTTTTTCTAAAGTTTGATTCAAAAATGTTCAAAATAGAGATTTTAAGTCCAAATGACACTTAACAGTGTACCGTTCTCTTAACTATATTTTGGCTCTAGTTTTCCGAAATTCCAAAACATATTTAGAATTATTTCTGGGCTCTTCTAAATTATTACAAAGATTCGTTTCTTTAAATTGATTTTTAATATGAAAAATTTATAAAACATGCTCCCCCACTCCCCACTTCAAAGTATGAAAACTTTTAAACTGATTTTGGACCGAATTATGGTAAGTATACAAACTTTAAAAGTAAAATTGTATTAACGTTAGCATGTAAGCAATTATTTAGTAACTGCGCCTTTTCTTTTTTAAATTATTTTCAATTGTTTTTTAATATAATACTGTCTTAAAAAGAAACGTTTTTACATTGTTGTAGTTTGAGTTCAAACATTAAGAAAATATAAATTATCTTTGTTAATCCGACTGAGCATTGAAAATATAAGATTTTAGTTATCTATTATTTTCAATCTTTCTTTTGTATGATTGTTTGGAAGACTTAGTTTAATTTTGCAGAAACTATATGAATGGAGTGGAAAAAGTTATTCAAATTATCAAATGTTTTGTAACTTTTTTTTCTTCAATACATGGAATACAAAACGTTCTTGGATTTTATAACATAGTGCCTGTGGCGTGATGGTTAGTGCGTAGGACTTACATGGTAGGAATAGACTCGTTTTTAAAAGTACTTTCTGAAAAAAAAAAACAAAGATACCTACCACCCTGACATGCCTCGCACACAGAAATGGTTGAAAGTTGTTAGTCACTAGGCTCTTGTTGTCTACGCACTATTGCGCCACTTTATTGAGTTTTTGTATTGAAAACACCATTGGAGTTCAGAAATACTTCGTTAATATTATTTTTTGATTAATATACAAACAATTTATCGAAATTTTCCTTATGTCACATGTTGCTTTAAACGTACAAGAAGCAGACGATTTCTTCCCGACCATTCACCATCAACTCGGTTTAACAAGTTGAGGAGAGCCAAAACGTGGCTAAGGTCAACCATGATCGAAGATCTCTTGAACTGTATAATATTGAATAATCTCAAGATCATAATTTGTAAGATATCTATTTGAATGTTTTAATTTAAGGGATTTTAATATGCTGACTGTAGGTACAATGAAAAGTGGTTTCCGAAAGAAGAGGAAATTATAGAAGGTGTACACAGTAGGATTTCTGATACAAATGAGATAAATTGTTAATCTGTGTACACCTACATATATATAACAAAAATTTAACTAAATAAGTTCTAGAATTATTCTTCACAATAAAGATATTTAAAAATAAACTCCCAAAGAAGATCGAAAACAGAAAGCGAATAATATTAGTAAAAAAATAACCATTTTAGTATTATTTTCACACTTTTTGTATAATTATTAAAATCTAAATAACCGCCAACTATTAGAATGAGCATGATATATACACATTAATAAATATATATTTATGTAATAACTTTTTTGTCAAAGCTTAAAAACCATCTAGAACTTGAGTGCCTTATCGCAATCATATCTAAAATTAGTTTTTACCTTCCATGAAAGTATCATCTTAAAGAGATAATCTATATATTTCTTATATAGACTACGCATTTGAATGTATTGGTGATGTATTTATAGTAAAAAAAAAACCTAAGAATTAAGAAAGAAAACCAAATATTCATTTAAATAACATGTTTTTCTCGAATCCATTTCTATCCTTGCATATGCTTCCTTTATATACCTTTTATATTTTCCTTGTGTGTAGAGGAATACCATCAGAGAGAATTATGAAAACAACCCATTTCGGAATAATATAAGAAGGAAACGAACGAATTCGTACATATATGCATACATACTTATACTACATAAAGACGATAAAAATCTTCTACACTATCAGCACAAAAAAGGGGATGAAGACACCACCTATGCTCATTTTCGAAAGACTTCACTTTCGAACCCCCAAAAAATCACAAAAGGAAGTTCTTGTAACCGAGAATTCTTTACTCAGCCCGAAATTTCCAAACTCTTTATTCTTTTAAACCCTTTTGTTATTTTTAATGAATTTTTACAGCGTTTTTTTTTTAATTTCTTATGTGTGATGGTTACTGTGGGGTGGGATGGAGATGCGAATGTGGATGGGATATAAAATGACGATATGAAAAGGGTGTTTCGTTCAACAACTGTCCGTCGATCCATATTTCTGAAAGTTTTACAAAATTACTAGCTAACCCGACAAAAGTTGTTTTGTTATATAAATAATTTCTAAAGAATATTTTGCTAGAAATAAATAACTTATTGTGTAAGAACGTGGTTTATAAGTGGGATAAGTATAGCGCACTGTAAACGGTGACAAAATATTAAAGTAACAATTAACCAGACTAATTTTTTTAATTTTTAAAAATTAATTCTTTAAAATTATAAACATATTGCTAATTATGACAATACAACAAAAAAAATTATTTATACCTTAATGCAACAGAGTGTACAATATTTTTTGTGATCCTATCTTTCGCCAATACTAACAAATTGGCTCTAGGGATTTGCTTTAATAATATATTTTCGCCTCGGAATTTTTCATCTAGAATTATGGGATAACATGTTTCATTAATTTTTGAATTACGAATAGCGTACCGTTGCACAACCGTGTTGGGTTCAACTTACAAAGAAAAATTCCCGGAGATCCAAACTTCAGTTGTAAATTATGCGGAGGCATGCCTGGTAATTCCGATGAGTTCAAAAACTCAGTTGGATAATTAACAGCTTTGGTAGCATTACAAACTGTATCAATAGATTTGTATGACACCAAGTCTCCTGGTAAAAAATGTTGTATCTTTAGATTTAATACGTTGACATCCACATTTTTTGCTGCTAAAATCGCTCTTTCTATCAGCCACTCATGATTTGCATATTGTCTGTGAATATCGGGAAATATATGGTCAATGAAAGCATCTTGTGAAATCATTATCATGCAGTAATCGACCGGTAATTTTATGCATCCACTTTCATATGTAGTCTAGTACCCGTGGCATGATGGCTAGTGCGTTGAACTGTCATGCCAGAGGTCTTGGGTTCGATCCCTGTCTATGCCATCTAAAGTCTTTTCACGGGTACTGCCTCTTGCGAGGAATTGACAAATTCTCCAAGAGTAACTCTTGTCATGAAAAATTGCTTTTTTAAATTAGCCGTTCGGATTTGGCATATAAACTGTAGGTCCCCTTCATTCCTGAAAAGATTACTCGCACACAGGAATGGTTGAGAGTTATAAGTCACTAGGCCCTAGTTGTCAACGGACTGTTGCACCACCCAATTTAATTATTTTATAGTTTCATTCATAGTAGTAACTTTTCCGTCACAGTTGTTTTGAGAATGTTTCAGAATGTTTGTTTTAGCAGAAATTAGCAAAATAAGGAATGTTTTACCAGTTCTACCTGGTGCATCAAAAAAAAAAAAGAATCCACCTTGTCCTGCCGAAACTGCGAGCATGATGTGGTCATAAATGGTTCTTTGTTCTTCATTCATTAGTGGGACATTGCGAGCAACAATCGCTGCCATTTCCATTATTGTATTGTATTGTAGTTCACGGTTCAATTCTATTAAATTAGACGCATTTCGATTTGGTGAATGCATACCGAAATGGCTGAGTAATAAGTTGGTTCAGATCTACCGAATGTATATGCAAAATTTCATTGAAATTGGGTTAAGCCATTTCGGGATAGTATGGCAACTAACACTGTGACACTATTTTATATTAATATTAACATACTAACATATTAATTTAAATCACATTTTAATTTTTGTAAGTTTTCTTTCTTTGTGAAAAAAGTTATTGAATTATTCTAACAAATTAACTAAAAGTTGACAGCAATATTTTGCATATAAGTTTGATTTAAATATATCTTTTTGTCCCCAAAATAATTTATTTTAGAATTAAGTTTTTATCAATTTTTAGTAGAATTTTTTGAAAGATTTATTTCTCATAAGAATTATGAATTATCTTATGACAACAACATTAGTTTGTTTATGTAGATGAAATAATATTGAAGTCAATACCTTCATTTATTCTTGAAATATTAGAATTTTATTTTAAAGAATACATGTTAAAACGAATACTAATTTGTTATTATTACTCATACTTTGTTTATGTCATGCAGATGATACATCATAATTAGTGTAAGATCTAAGAAACATCTGCAATTGTTAGGCGCCAACACAGAAAGAACCGATAAACAAACTACTTCTTCATTAATAACGCCAGGTAACGCTTATACAGTTAAGTTGTATAAGTAAAGATTTCATCTAAAGATTTGTTAGTAATTTGACGACATTTACCAAAAAGTGGTTTGCTGTCAAAAATAACAAAAATATTCCTAACTTTAGTAATGCTTTATGAAAATCATAAAATTTGTTTCTAACAAAAAGAGCAAATATTCAGGTTTTTATGAAAAAGCCTTCAAGAAGAGACTAAACTAATAGCTAATTGAAAAACACAACTCACGTTTCATGTGTATGAATATAAAAGGTTTGAATCTCTTGAAAACTAAAGTGAAAAAAAATCTGCAACGTGTACTTTGTGACTGCCACACAAAAGTTTCTTCCCAACTTATTTGCTTATTTTTTTATATTTATTATTTTATATTTTATATTTATAGAAGTTATGTACTTAAATGCACCTACATATTTCCTTAAATTCATGAACCAAACATTTTTCTCAGGGATACATTTATTTTTAATTTGTTCAATTCTTGTACCAAGTCAAGCTACTTTCCAATAGATTGAAAAAAGGCTAAAATTATTACAATTTTGAAAACTGGAAAAAAGTTAAAAACAAACTAATGCACACATTAACAATAATAATATTTTGCCTCCTGAACAATTTGGATTTCTAGCGTACTATAGTACAGTCCACCAAATCGAAATCGATCGAATAACCAAAATCAATAGAACCAATTTTACCAATGGTAAAAGTACTTGACGTTGAAAAAGCATTTGATTGTGTTTGGCATGACGGGCTCTTACAAAACTTTTGATGCTGAACTTTCTCATGTATATTATTAAAATTGTCAAGTCCTTTCTGTCATCAAGAACTTTAGTTGTTTCTGTTAACAAACATTTTTAGGAAATGTTTGAGTGCAGAGCAGGCGTGCCTCAAGGATATGTTCTTCTTATGCGGAGGCATGCCTGGTAATTCCGATGAGTTCAAAAACTCAGTTGGATAATTAACAGCTTTGGTAGCATTACAAACTGTATCAATAGATTTGTATGACACCAAGTCTCCTGGTAAAAAATGTTGTATCTTTAGATTTAATACGTTGACATCCACATTTTTTGCTGCTAAAATCGCTCTTTCTATCAGCCACTCATGATTTGCATATTGTCTGTGAATATCGGGAAATATATGGTCAATGAAAGCATCTTGTGAAATCATTATCATGCAGTAATCGACCGGTAATTTTATGCATCCACTTTCATATGTAGTCTAGTACCCGTGGCATGATGGCTAGTGCGTTGAACTGTCATGCCAGAGGTCTTGGGTTCGATCCCTGTCTATGCCATCTAAAGTCTTTTCACGGGTACTGCCTCTTGCGAGGAATTGACAAATTCTCCAAGAGTAACTCTTGTCATGAAAAATTGCTTTTTTAAATTAGCCGTTCGGATTTGGCATATAAACTGTAGGTCCCCTTCATTCCTGAAAAGATTACTCGCACACAGGAATGGTTGAGAGTTATAAGTCACTAGGCCCTAGTTGTCAACGGACTGTTGCACCACCCAATTTAATTATTTTATAGTTTCATTCATAGTAGTAACTTTTCCGTCACAGTTGTTTTGAGAATGTTTCAGAATGTTTGTTTTAGCAGAAATTAGCAAAATAAGGAATGTTTTACCAGTTCTACCTGGTGCATCAAAAAAAAAAAAGAATCCACCTTGTCCTGCCGAAACTGCGAGCATGATGTGGTCATAAATGGTTCTTTGTTCTTCATTCATTAGTGGGACATTGCGAGCAACAATCGCTGCCATTTCCATTATTGTATTGTATTGTAGTTCACGGTTCAATTCTATTAAATTAGACGCATTTCGATTTGGTGAATGCATACCGAAATGGCTGAGTAATAAGTTGGTTCAGATCTACCGAATGTATATGCAAAATTTCATTGAAATTGGGTTAAGCCATTTCGGGATAGTATGGCAACTAACACTGTGACACTATTTTATATTAATATTAACATACTAACATATTAATTTAAATCACATTTTAATTTTTGTAAGTTTTCTTTCTTTGTGAAAAAAGTTATTGAATTATTCTAACAAATTAACTAAAAGTTGACAGCAATATTTTGCATATAAGTTTGATTTAAATATATCTTTTTGTCCCCAAAATAATTTATTTTAGAATTAAGTTTTTATCAATTTTTAGTAGAATTTTTTGAAAGATTTATTTCTCATAAGAATTATGAATTATCTTATGACAACAACATTAGTTTGTTTATGTAGATGAAATAATATTGAAGTCAATACCTTCATTTATTCTTGAAATATTAGAATTTTATTTTAAAGAATACATGTTAAAACGAATACTAATTTGTTATTATTACTCATACTTTGTTTATGTCATGCAGATGATACATCATAATTAGTGTAAGATCTAAGAAACATCTGCAATTGTTAGGCGCCAACACAGAAAGAACCGATAAACAAACTACTTCTTCATTAATAACGCCAGGTAACGCTTATACAGTTAAGTTGTATAAGTAAAGATTTCATCTAAAGATTTGTTAGTAATTTGACGACATTTACCAAAAAGTGGTTTGCTGTCAAAAATAACAAAAATATTCCTAACTTTAGTAATGCTTTATGAAAATCATAAAATTTGTTTCTAACAAAAAGAGCAAATATTCAGGTTTTTATGAAAAAGCCTTCAAGAAGAGACTAAACTAATAGCTAATTGAAAAACACAACTCACGTTTCATGTGTATGAATATAAAAGGTTTGAATCTCTTGAAAACTAAAGTGAAAAAAAATCTGCAACGTGTACTTTGTGACTGCCACACAAAAGTTTCTTCCCAACTTATTTGCTTATTTTTTTATATTTATTATTTTATATTTTATATTTATAGAAGTTATGTACTTAAATGCACCTACATATTTCCTTAAATTCATGAACCAAACATTTTTCTCAGGGATACATTTATTTTTAATTTGTTCAATTCTTGTACCAAGTCAAGCTACTTTCCAATAGATTGAAAAAAGGCTAAAATTATTACAATTTTGAAAACTGGAAAAAAGTTAAAAACAAACTAATGCACACATTAACAATAATAATATTTTGCCTCCTGAACAATTTGGATTTCTAGCGTACTATAGTACAGTCCACCAAATCGAAATCGATCGAATAACCAAAATCAATAGAACCAATTTTACCAATGGTAAAAGTACTTGACGTTGAAAAAGCATTTGATTGTGTTTGGCATGACGGGCTCTTACAAAACTTTTGATGCTGAACTTTCTCATGTATATTATTAAAATTGTCAAGTCCTTTCTGTCATCAAGAACTTTAGTTGTTTCTGTTAACAAACATTTTTAGGAAATGTTTGAGTGCAGAGCAGGCGTGCCTCAAGGATATGTTCTTGGACCAATACTCTTTAAAGTTCTTAGCGCTGATTTTTCTGTCTTGCAAATTGCAATAAAGCTATTTTCGCAGATGACACCTGTGCATTTTCTGCTGATTCACTTGGTTCCGTTATTGAAACCCATTTGCAATCTTAGTTGAATGTACTTCAACTATATTTCAACGATTGGAAGATTAAGATAAATGCTTTGAAAACTCAGGCTTTCTTTCTTACGCGAACAAGAAAAACCTATTCTTTGCCAACAATTCCCTTTTAATTAAAGGCAAACTGGAAATCTAAATTTCTTGGCGTTCACTTGGACACTAAGGGTAAGCTAACTTTTGGAATTTAAGTCCAAGAAATCATAAATAAAGTAAATGTAACCTTTAAAATTCTCTATCCTTTTATTAATCGTAAATCAAATTTAAGTCATGAAAATAAACTTATAATTTTCAAAGTTATTTTTCAAGCAATCATTTTATACGAATCACCTGATTGGGGTATGTGCGCAAAAAGCCATATTCGAAGGTTGCAAACTTCGCAAAACAAGCTGTTAAAAATTATGTTGAACCTTCCTTGTCATTTTTCAACCAACGAATAAGACATGTTAGCTTATGTTGAATATATTTCTGATAGAATTGTAAAATTAAAAGAAAAATACTTAGCTCAGTAGTTATAATATTCAAAAGAATGATTTTTGTTATTTATTTATATTTTTTGCTATAGCTAATTTATAATTTGTTTTTGTTGATTAATTTATTCATATGTTGTTTATTTATTTGTTCACTTAATTATATTTATTTTTAATAAACTTATTGTTTGTGTATTTATATATGCTATTCTTTTTAAACATATATTTACTTATTTATTTTATTACTTATCATTGCATATATTTGTTATTTATATATTTATTTATTAATTAATTTAATTATTTATTTATTTGTTAATTTATTCGTTTATTTATTAATTATTATTTATGTATATATTTATTTTTGATTTATGTTCTTTGACACTTTTTCTACTATTTACCTTTTTTAATTTTTTTCAGTGTTTAGTTTTTCTGCATTCTACCAGAAGGCTTGGTATTTCAAGACATTGTTTATCTAACGACAGTTTCTTATACAACAGTGGAAGAGTGTTCTTCTCCATCTGATCCGGCTGCAATCTTTAAAGCATTTATTTGTCTTAAATTGTATTCTAAAACTGTGCCCAAATAACGCACTTCTCTCGAGTCTCTTGGACAGAATTAAAAATATCGAAACCCAGTATTTACTTATTTTAGTAGCATTTCTTAAAAGTTTTTATTTCTAACATAAACAAATACAAATTGTATAAATGAAATTAATTTGAAGCTAATGTTTTCTATTATTCACAAGATATCGAGAACCGAACAACAATTTTTACCAATTTTGCGTAATTTTTTTTATAGATTTTGGAAAAGATATTTGAGTCTAAAATCAATTTTTACGAACTTATATTAATTTTTTTAAATATTTATTTTTCATTAAAAAACTGTCTATTCAATTTTTTGAAAAGATAATTGAGTCGAAAATCTGTTTTACAATTTATTATTGATTTTGTTCAGGTTTTTGATTTCTTGCAAAAAACTGTCAATTTTATTTTTCTCAAAATGTTACTGAATGACAACAATATTAAAAAAAATGAAATTAGTTTAAAGCCAATGTCTTAAAGTTTTGAACAAATATTGTTTTTGAAAACGACATTTCTCATAAGATAAAATTAGTTTAAAGCCAATATCTCAAAGTTTTGAAAAGATATTTAAGTTGAAAATCAATTTTTACCATTTTTTGTTAATTTTTTTTAGGTTAATTCGTTTTTTCTGTTACTAAACGTTGACAACAATATTTAAAAAATAAAATTACTTTAAAGCCAATGTCTTAAAGTTTTAAGAAAACTATTTGAGTCGAAAATCAATTTTTGATAACTTTTATTATGTTTGTTTAGGTTTTTATTTTTTGTAAGAAAACTGTTAATTCTAGTTTTCTCAAAATTGTACTGAATGTTGTAAAACACAATTTCTTATAAGATAACAAATTCGAAGCCATAATCTCAAATTTTTGAAAAGATATTTGAGTCGAAATTATATGTTTATCAACTTTGATTATTTTTTTTTTGTTTTTATTTTCTATAAAAAAAACTGTAGATTCGATTTTTCTTAAAATTTTACCTGATATCAAAAACGTTATTCCTCGTTGCACAAAATTGTTTTGGAGATAAAACCAGTTTCTATTCGTAAAATTTTCGAGGTGACACATTTTTTTCCAAAAATATACTTGTTTGGTATCACGTTACAATATATAATATAAAATTTAATTCAAGTTTTTAGCGTTATTGATTCGTGATATATTTTGGTTTAACCAAAATGTTCACCCTTTTTTAAAGTGCTATGGTGAAAAAAACACCCACGCAAATTTCGTAGTTTCCTTTCTGCATCTTTCTGCATTATTATCTGTATGACAACATTTATTTGAAGTCGATATCTCTTCTGGTTCTTAAGCTATGGACGACGAAAAAAACGTCCGGAACGTACCACAATTTCAATTCGACAAATCGGACTCATTACAATAACTTCCTATGGGAAGACAACACAGCTGGACTAAATTTAACTTAAATGTTGGATAAGCAAACTAAAGTGCAGCAGGTTTTGTATCTTGACGTAAAACTATCTTTAAACAAAATTGAAGAGCATCTTAAGCAAAGTGCAAGTTTGAAAGTTGAAAATTTTGTATGAAAGTTTTTAAGCTTAAAATGAAACGCGCGAAGAAAATTAGGAGATGAAAGAAAACGAAATGAGATTAACGGAAATTGAATTGAAAAAAAAAATGTATCTCATGGATAAAAAGTTTTGACTCTCTGATTCCTAAATGTATGTTTATAAATTAGCTTTAGCGTTTTACATAAGTTACCTTACCTTAGTTTACTTACTATATCTAACTTACAGATGTATGTCTATGAATTACAAAATATAAAATGAACTGAAACGGAATTGTTATTGTTAGGCAATTACCTTGCCTTACTCGAGCTACCTTACTTTATTTAACTTACTTAAATATTTTTTAAGAATCTTATTTATGTATGTATGTATCTTTAAATATTTAAAAAAAAACACTGAATGTAAAATAAAGCCTTTATTTATGTTATCAAAATCTTTTTTATTCTTGTAATATTTGTTTTTTTTTTATGTTCTGATTGTTTTCAACGAGATTATCATAGTTGGTATCAGCATCCGGGGAAATATGCTCTGCAGCATCAGGATTTTGATCTATTAGTAGATGTGTTATGTAGTAAATACAAATATTTTGAATAGCCGAACGTACATTCACAATTTGGGTCGATTTCCGCGGGGTGTAATGCAATAGTCATGCACCGAGCAGGCATCTGAAGCGATTCTTTAGAACACCAATCGTTCTTCCGATTATATTTCTTGATTTCGAATGCCTCATATTAAAGTCGCTTGACTGCCTCTTTCTTGGGCGGATCCGAACGGTGTAATCAGATAAGTTTCCAGGGAATAGCTAGCGTCACCTGCAAATTAAGATTTTCAAAGTATTTTTTATTTTTCATTTAGTTAGTTTTTCTGTATACCTAGTAGCCATGTATTTCTATCACCACTCTCGAAATTCCTTTGTACGATCCCCCCGAACCTCAGTCGAATTCCATATAAAGGAATCATGACTACCTCCAGCATGCTCCTACACATCTGATCCGCATTTTGTAACCACAAACCTTAAATTTAAATTGTATGAAGACACAATTGAACAAACAAGGTAATACTAGTAACATACAAACATATAGTATTGAAACTAGAAAAGCCTTTTCTATTATAATAATGATGTTGTTCTTGTTTTTTTGTGCTTAAATTCAATTACTGCTGGAATTATAGCCTTTTCATAAAAAAATGCTTTTGTTTCCCCTTTTTCTTGGTCCGAATAGTGAGCATTTATCCAACGAGGGCAAAAGTGCACTTCCATAATTTCAAGCATCTCTTTAAGGATGAGGCTCATCGTTTGTTGCGCAATGCCCAAATTGAAGTGATTGCCTACACCCTTTTGGTAGCTGTCTTCAGTAAAGAATCTTAATACAGCTACAAGCTTAAAAATTAGTGGCACCGATAACATCCTTTGTCTTTTCGGTACCTTATCTTGCAGTTCTTTCAATAGATACACAAAGGCGTCTTTATTCAACCTAAAGTGCATACATTGCGAATCTGCAAATCAACTTAATAGAATGATTTGTCCAAGAAATTATACTTTAATGTGAGTGTATCATGTTTAGGTATAAGGCACTTACTTCGAATTTGGTAAAGCCATAGGATTTGATGTCGATCTTATTTTTCGACTTTCTCTCATTAAATTTAGTTTCTTACATTCGTCCACCCTCTCATGCACATTGCTCACGTCAGCAGTGTTATTCAACAAGATAAACAGTCCAATGCTATTCATTTGTGTCTTTTTATTTCAATTTTTCTTCAAACGAAATTTTAGTTTAATTCAAAAATCTAAATTTGTTCTTGTGTTTATCAATTAGTCATAGTCAGCTGTTTATGTGGAATGCGTGTGGATTGAAAAAAACGCAATACCCTCTCTAGAAGGCCAAGAAAGTGACTCCTGTTATAATAAGGCTTATTGATTATATTTGATAGCCATTGCAAATACCAATCTAAATGGAAATTGATGGCGTTTGAATTGAATTAGCATATCTGTTGGTATAATAGGGATTCGATAAGTAAGATATTTTCAACTAGGAATTTGCCATTTAAAATTATGGCTTGGATGACATTTTTCATTAATTTTTTAGTTACTAATCTCGTGCCGTGGTAGGTTCAAGCTACGAAGCAAAACTACTAGAGATCCAACCTCCAGTTGTAAATTATGCGGTGGCATGCCTGGTAACTTCAATGAGTTCAAAAACTCAGTTTTAAAATTTACAGCTTTGGTAGCGTCACAAACTGTTTCAATAGATTTGTATGACATAAGTCTTTTGGTAACTAATGTTGCATCTTGAGATTTAATTCGTTAACATCAGCATTTGTTGCTGCTAAAACTGCTCTTTCTGTCAGCCACTTATGATTTGTATATTGTCTGTGTATATCGGGAAATATCTGGTCAATGAGAGCATCTTGTCAATCAATAATCGTTCAGAAATCGACCGGTAATTTTATGCATCCAGTTTTGCATCCATCTGTGGTAACTTTTCTGTCGCTTATATCTAACAATTGTTTTGAGAATGTTTCAGCGTATGGATCTTGAAGCATTTGAACACACATATTTACTTTCAGTTGGACTTTTTCAACATTTCTCCACAATGGTGATATTTTTAAGTACGCGCACGTTGATCTCATCAGCGTACGTTAAACGCGGAATAACGGAAAGTTTGTGTCTGAAACCACCAGAAAGGAGTAACAGAGTGTCCTGTTTAACGCCTCAAGGGAATGTTTGTGTTTCAGCACTGTGGCTCAGTTATTTTGAATATTTAGTGGCAGTTTAAATACTGAATGAGCTGCTTTGCCTCCATCCAATAATGTTGCCATTTGGCCTAACGTTGACAGTTGAATCAAATGGTTTAAACATAGACAAAGGTATTACGAAACGAACCTATCGGTAATACGACTGATAAGAGAAAAATGAGTCGAAACCGGGCTAGGCTCAGTTATATGAGATCAAAAAGAGAACGACATTTTAGGATTGTAATGAGGCCGACATGAGGTTAAAAAAACCTCGTCGGGTCTCGTTTCATCAGACAGCACTTTTGGGATTGCAGACATTAGTTTTTTAGCAAACAGCTCCTTTCAACCCCTCCCCCTTTACCTGTGTCTTTGGCATGTGAAAATGAAATGTATACAAAACCCTTTGAGTGAGCGCTAATTTGAACAAAAAAAAAACCCTCAGTAACCCCCCAGCTACGGCTGTGTTACTTACGCACTCATTTTTAATTCAATCAAATCCTTAAAGTAAGGAGGGTTGTACCTTATACATACAAAAGTACATACGTGTATTCGTCCTCTATTGTAAATAGAGCCATTTCATAGGAGTTTAGACGGAAAATAAAAAAAAACATTCGCTGCATGAAAACAGCGTTTTACTCGATGAATTTATATTTTTTTGGTGTCAGCCCATAGGACGGAAATATAACCTAAAAAGATTATTTATACAAAAAAACAAGTCCTCTGCTTCAACGTGCCTTCATATAAATCGCATTAATGTTAAAGCATGCAAAAGCTGGAGTTCCTTGGTTGCTTCACACATAGGTAAGTAAAAAAACTTTTCATACAGAATAATCATATATAAATGTGGAAGATTGTAAAACTAATATGTGTACATTTCGAAAATAAAGTAAAATGTAAGACTGGATCGTACGAACTTGCTCCTGTACCCAAAGAGTCTGTTTAAAAATAGTATAAGTACCTATTAGTGAAGATTTAAAAATATACCTACAAAACAAGTTTGTCTCCAAAAATAAACATATATGCCATTTGGCATATTATGCCCAATTATGCCATTGGACCAAAATCCGTATCAAAAAGTGACTCGTTTTGGGTGTATCGGCTTTTCAATGTATATGAGTGCGGGGTTTCTGTGCCCCGCCAAGATCAAAATGAGCTTCATCTCAAAAGATATTTTTTTTTGCAAAATCAGCATCTTCTCCAAGCGCTGGCTGTTCCTAGCGTTGTTCAAGCGTATACACAACAGCTGAAAGTTAAAACTAATTATCTATCAAATCAGACATGAGCTAAGTGTTACCATTCACGAAATATGTACCTACTAATTGAAAAAAAAAACGTTAGATGGCGGACCCTATATTTATTTATATTCTATATTTGATTTTCATAAGAAATGTTGACTCGTTTTGGAATTATCGAATTTTGAAAAAAATATCGGTTAGTTTTTAAGAAAATTCGAATTTTAATTGATTGATTAAAATCTCAAGTTCAAATTTTGTACGAATGCCTAACTTTTCCTATGTGCCGCAAGTAAAAATAATGTTCACTCTCTAACATTTTATTTATGCAAAAATTTTCGTTAATATTATGTTAATTTAGTATACCCTCCTACCAAATATTGTCACTATACTTGAAGAAGGCAACCGAAACTAAGGGTGAATATAATAGATGTTTGATTTAAATAGAAAGGATTCGTTAAAAAAGTACTTAGAATAAATTGAACAAAAGCATTCTAGGCCTTAAAATACAACATATGAAAAGCTAAGTGAAGCCATCAGTCCTGTATCGTGGTTTGGCTTCAATAAGTGTGGTATGCAAAATGTATTAATTCAGTTAAAATACAAAGTTATGAATATCGATGAAAATTAGAACAACACATTTTATTTGTTTTCCTTAAGGAAAAGCTTTATCCATAAACATAAATTGAAGGTCTTGGTACGCGTACGATAACTTAAAAATAAATAAATTTAGTGGTGCAAGAGACAGTACTCGTGGAAACAATTTTAGATGGAACCAGGACCTCTAGCATGACAGTTCTACGAACTAACCATCATTTTATAGAGGTGTTAGTCAATCTTCCTACATTCAGGAGGTAGGGCAGTTTTAGAAAAAAATTAAATCAAAAATATTTTTGGGAATTTATGAAAATAAGCTTGTTTTGATAAATACATTGCTACCACGAAAAATAACGGTGTTAAAACATTGAGGTGTGCATGCAACCCCCTGCTTGGACATTATATGATTTATGATTTGGGGTTAGTGCTAGGCTAAATGTAATCTCTCGAGTGGGCAAACCATCGAGGATGTATGTATTGGGATAAGATGGGATCACAAAAAATATTGTACACTCTGTTGCATTAAGGGATCGATATTTTTTTTTTAGCATTGTCATAATTAGCAATATATTTATAATTTTAAAGAATGAATTTTAATAAATTAAAAAAAATTGTTTGGTGATTTGTTATTTTAATATTTTGTCACAGTGCTCTATATCTCTCCCACTTATAGACCACATCCTTACATACTTACAATAAATTATTTATTTCTAGAAGATATTCTCTAGAAAATGTTTATATGACAAAACAACGTGTGTTGGGTCAGCTAGTTTTGCAATAAATACTAACGTAAGGAATTTAACCCGAATCTGAATTATTAAACGGACTTCTGCCTTTTAAAATTTGTATGATACTTTGTTGTTAGTGTTGCCGTTGTCATCTAATAATTTGTTTTCATGTTAAGTAATTTTCTTCTTCGTACTCTCCTTAAAAAAATTCAGGATAATGACATCCTGCCTAGTCACATAACAATACCTTATGACCTTTTCCCATAACTACCAAACACACAGAGATTAAAAATTATATGCAAATCCGTCGAGCCGTTTCGGAGAAGTACGAACGAAAACACTGTGAAAAGTTATTTTGTAAACACGCGCCATTTTGTTTTGGGGATCTTTTATTTATTATTCAGTTGCTTATGCCAAATCATCATGGCAAGGTACACGATTGAATAGCAGTTCAAATGATAAAACCTTGTTATCACAATAAGTTTTAGGTAACGCAAACGTTGCGCGCATTCCATTCCATACAAGCCACTATTTTGCACTAAGTGAAACCCAAGTAGGTGAGGATTGCAATCCTTCTGAATTTTTTAGTCATGGGTATAGCTTGGTCCCTTTATTCTTTTCCCACCATAGCCTCGCCTTACACTCGTACATTAGGAATAATGTTGCTTATCGGCTCTTACCAGGCAACACCCGATGGAGTGTGTGCTGAGATCTTCGCTGAGTTAAACCACCTAACTCAGCTGGTCATTGAGCCCACCCGAATATCGGACGTGGAAGGTCGAGCAGAAAACACTCTTGACTTGTTTCTAACCTCTGACTCTGATAAGTACACTGTTAGTGTTCTATCTCCTCTAGGCACATTTGACCATTGTGTTATATCTGCAAATTTCTCGTGTAAAAACTCTCCAGTTAAAGAAAGATATCCTAAAAGAACCGTTTGGCAATACGAGAAAGCCAAGTGGGACGGTCTCAACAATTACTTCAGGTTCTTTAATTGGTCACTATGCTCCCTCGATATTGACATTGACGCCAGCGATGATATAATCACAAATTTAATTTTCCTGGGAATGAGAAAAAGTTCAAACAAGCCAGGAAGGCCTGCAACGCCCATATTCGATTTGCTAAATTTGTACATGAACAAAATGACGGCAAAAAATACTGCAATGTCCCAAGGGCAGTACAAATTTTTGTTTTTGTCCTCGCTTCCTATACGGTCATTGTCAATGACACTCCTTTTTTCTTTAGTTCTTTTGAGAAAGCTTATCTCTTTTCTAGGCAATTCACTGCCAATTCAACGCTGCCAGTTGGCGAGTTAGTGATTCCATCTCCAAGAAAGGCGAGTCTTCCTCACCCTCTAATTACCGACCGATTGCACCTTACTTACGTTCTTCCCTTCTTTTTAAGGTCATTGAAACACTGATTAATTAACAGCTCAAGAAATATCTCGAAGAACGAAATCTTCTTAATGGACTTCAGTACGGCTTTCGAAGCAATAGGTCCACTGGTTATCTCATGGTTCATCTCACCGAACACTGGAGCAAATTTTAACATCGCCTTAGAGAAAGTAAGATTAATGCACTTGATATTTCAAAAGCATTTGATACGGTTTGACATCAGTCTCTCTTATCGCAAATGCGTGCTTTCGGTTTTCATGAATCCCTGCTTCTTTGGATTGGCCTTTCAGATCGTCTAATACAAGTAGTATTGGATGGATTCAAGTCTGAAAACCACTAATAAATGCTTAAGTGCCCCAGGGCTCTATACTATCTCCAACACTCTTTATCATTTTTATTAATGATCTCCTGTCTGTAACTTCTTGTCCAATACATTGTTTCGCCGACGATAGTACTCTTAGCTTTACATATTCGTTTTCAGAGTCACGTCACTCTTCTTCGGATGTGGAACTGCAACGACAAAATATGATAAGCTAATTAAATTCTAAAAATTCTAAATCCTAAACAGCATTGTACAATGGGGAATTTAACGCTTCAAAAACCTAATGCTGTCTTGTACCCTTGCCATTATCCGTAGATGGCACTTGCATCGAGGAGACTGAACATCTCGATATTCTCGGTATGTGTGTCACCAACCACCTTTTGTGGAACGGTCACATACGCGATGTCGCAAAAAATGACACAAGATGGTTGGGTTTTCTAAGGCGATGCAAGAAGTTTTTCTCCCCCTCTGAGCTGGCTGTTTTCTAAAAGACTTGTATACGTCCAAAGCTTAAGTATAACTTCCATATCTGGGCCGTTGTTCCTGCAACTTATACTTAAGCCTCTTGGACAGTATTAAACGTAGAGCATTAAGATTTATAGGTGATATTACCACCATTTATAATATCAGTTACGTCACTTGAACATCGTCGAAATATTTCTAGGCTCACCCTCCTTTACCGTTATTTTAATGGTTTATGATCTATAGAAATATAGCCAATTGCATTTCTCCCCTTAAACGGTTCAACCGTAATACTCGCGCTTCTATTAATGCTCAACAATATATACCCTCTAGCCCAATTTCGGTCGTACTTTCAAGTACAGAGATTCGTTCTTTAGCCGTACTACGCGAATATGGAATGCCTTACCACATTTTATCTTTCCTAGTCATTGCAATATTCAGGAATTCAAAACCAATGTGCAAAGACATCTCCGTTAAAACCTGCACTTCCTAGTGCTTACACTGCATAATAAGGGTAGTAATATCCCCTGAGTGAATGCTTATTATAAACAAAACAATTTTTTTTAAAAAAATCAATATTTAAAATCATCCAAAACAAAATTAAAAAACCTTTTTATTTAAAAGAAAAGCTCTATAGTATGTTATGTATGTATTTCGAATAAACATATTTCCATATTCTTTAATTTAATTTAAGTTTTACAATAGAAAACTACATCTACAAATGCAAAGTGCCAAGTGCGATATCGTCAAATTGTTTTTATCAATCCCACCGTAAGGCTCTTCATCCCCTCGAACACTGAAAGGATGCATGAAGTAGGAGTTTTTTTAGATCAAAATGATGAAAACAAGTCTATCATCTTTGCCCTCCAACCCATCGCCTTAAGTAAAGTTTTTGAAGAATAAAAAGTTCTAATTATACAAAAACTAAAAACACCACGGATAAAAAGAAAAAAGTTTTCAAAACCACGTGCGTGTGCGCGAATATTTTTATCGTCACCACCTCCAAAAAATTTTCTATTTTCAAGACTCAGCCAAAGAAAAAGGGATTAAAGGAAAAGGATGAGAAATTCGAGAAAACAAACGGAAAACTTAGCTTAGTCTCAGATATTTGAGGGACATCGGGTAGGGTATATAAATTAGTGCTTTTGCTTTAACTATATTTCCACCTCATCCTACCATAGCTACCACAGCAGAAAGTCGTTTCTTCATATATTTTCCAAGATGGTTTTATTGTTTTTTTACCATTTTTCCCGACACCCCAAAGCCTTTCATTTGATCCTCCCTGTACGTGGTTTGTACAAAAACATACATACATACAGGTACATGCATTTTTGTCATTTTATTTTTATTATCTTTGGCAAGTCATAGAACGTTCTTCGTACTTTATTCTCCTTTCGGATAGAATGAGGAAACTTTTCCCATCTTGGCAAGTGTAAGGTAATGTAATGGGCTACGAGGAATGGGAAGTATATTGTATGTATTTAAATGCGCGCACAAGCGCCACCAATCCGAAGTACCAACCGAAACCTAAGGAAAGAAATCCACTCTTCCACACTTGCTACACATGATGGAAAAATTGTTCGCTGTCGCTCTTTAGAATGGAAAATCGTACAAAAAAAATTCTCGAAGAAAAGACGATAAAACCCGCCAACGGAGGAGAATGAAGAGAGAGAAAAATAAGGAAAACCAGCCAACCAACCGCACACGCTGTACCAACACCAATCAAATGTCTACAAGGGCTTGCAAAGCTAGCTCCACGAAAAGAAGACGCAATTTTTCCATTTCTTACCTTATCCCTCCTCTTCATACCCAGCGAAATATGCTTTTTTGTTCTTTCGTCTTCTTTTCCTTTTTTTTTAAACTCATCCCCAGTCCCCATAGCAAATATGCAAACAAAACATTTTAATTTTTCATCTTCCATACTTCAAACAGGATAAGAGTGATGATGATACATACTATTTTCTTATATTGATTGAAAGTTTAGCAAGTTACTTCTTGTTAAGTGAAAGGAAATCAAAATGTTCTTTCCTCTCCAACAATTTCCTTCCCTTATACTTATACTTAGATGTTTAATTTTTCATTTTGTCCGCATAAACAACTAGGCTCTTAATTAAATTTCAACATTCTGTTTTTTTTTTAATTTTCTTTAAGATATATATATAAACTTAATATAATAATAAAACAACACAAATATAACCATACAAACATTTTCTTGGCTTTCTTAATACATTCCACAAAGTTATTTCATATTTTAACTTGACTTACAAACTCATATTTTTTAGCTTCAAGTAGGATATTAGGGAGTAGGTTATCTAATGGAACTATATTTAAGGGAAACAAAAATTCATTGACATTAATTTTTTAAATATATGTACATACGAGTACATATGTTACCAAGTATATTGTGGTCTTTATTCAAACTTTTGACATAACCTATAGTTACGGAACCTATGTAAATGAATCAATATCATTTCAAAAATAGTAGAGTAGAATTTTATATCTTTAAATGAACCTTGTATTTTTAAATTTACCATAATTACATCACGAGGTGTGCATGCGTATGGTTAAATGAACAACTTTCAACACCTTACTACCTAATCTAAAGAAAAACATTTGGGTCGTAAACATAACGAACGAGCAGTACTTACGTAAAATGCTGCTATTATAATTACAATTTCTAAAAATTTCGTGTTCATAGATCAAAATTGTGTTGTCATGGTGTTCGAAAGGAATAAACGTACTTTAACAAGTGTGAGATACAAATAATGTATACATAGTACTCCGTTTACATTTCCAACAATTGATTTCATATGCAGTTCTCACAAAAAAAAAATGCGAACATTGTTCAAAACTATCGAAGGCAAACAATTAACACCTAAGACCACTCTTTTTTTGGTTTAAAATGTGACCATTAAGCCTAGACAAATTCACACTTTTTTCTATGTCTTTCTTAACCGAAGCAGCTACATGCTTAATTAGCCCAAATAGGCACCTTATGCACATTTAAGTACAAGGACAAAGTATCAAATTCTGAGGAACCATAGAAACATTGGATCACAAAATAGCAATAGATTGGCCTTAGCACTTGGTGAAAAATTAAAAAAAACTTTGCAACTGCTTTTCACACTAGTTAATATGATCGACCATGTTAAAAGTCTCAAGCAGTACCACATCAATTTGGACTCTTAACAATTACTGGTGCGAAAGTAATTTGTTCAGGGGTGGAGGGGACCTACAGTCTTAAGCTGAATACAAACGGCTAATTTGAGAAAGCATTTTTCATGAAAAAAATTCCTCTTAGAGAATTTGTCAATTGCTGTACGCCCGTGAAACAAATTTGTTTTCCCCTTTAAAGTGGCACAGGCAAAACATCTGGTATTCTGATAGTCCTAGGCACTAATCATCACGCCACGGGTACTAACTTTAATCGAACTTAATTCATCGCCTTTGGCGTTTTTGGTTATCGAGGGTTAGTAAATGGTTGTTCGCGGAAACATTTTTTTTATTAGAATAGAACAGTTTCCTATTTATAACAAGAACTATTTTTTGTATACTTAATGCCAAACAAAAAAAAAAACATTTATTTAATATTCAACTGAATTTAAGAGAATTTAAGCCATTAACACTAATAATACAAATACTTGACCTAAATAATATGAAAGACGTTTTTAAAGCCTAACATATCATTTCTGCTAACCGAGTAGATCGAATGTATCGATTTAATGTTTCTGAGAACATTTCATTAAATTTTCCTAAGATTATAAATTTAAATTTCCCAATTAAAAGTCCAATTCTTTTTAATGTCCTATTTATAAATCTTATTAAAAAGTATTCTACATTTACGTCACCTGTAGAAAAAAAACTCCAAAGATATTGGAAATCTTCTGTCACACAAGCTGTCCAAAAATATTGGATTGGATTCAAGGCTTTTGAGTTTTTGCCGAGTTGATCTTTAACCCTAAGATTTCTACTTCGCTCATGCTGTCATTTAATGGAGATGACCCTAGGAGAAAGAAAGCAAACTTCGTAAACGTATTCCAAGTACTTGACCTGGTTTGTATCTTTTACCGGGTGTTGTTTGAAGCTGGGACACATGTCTGATCTTTAACAATTCTGTAGGCCCCTTACTGTCACACCTACAAGCAGCTTCTTCGGCTTCTTTAGACAAATCGTTAATGAAAGGTGAACTTCCGTTGTCTTTGATTCGATACGTAGACTCTTGTTTGTTTCTTCCTTTCTAGTTGTTTTCTTTCGTCGATCCTTGCCCAAGTTCCTTGGGAAGCGAGGCGCCTGAAGAAGTTATCGATGGTAGTGAGCTCAGCGCTGCTGATTGTGTTCAGTTCCTACGATTCCATAGGTGCTGGTGGACAACAGGATTCTTTAACCTATCTGTATTAAACTTCGACATTCGAGCATTGTAGTACCCGTGGCATTATGGTTAGTGCGTTGGACTATCATGCGAAAGGTCTTGGGTTCGATCCCTGCCTGTGCCACCTAAAGTTTTATTCACGGGTACTGCCTCTTGCGAGGGATTGACAAATTCTCCAAGAGTAATTCTTGTCATGAAAAAGTGTTTTCTCAAATAAGCCGTTCGTATGCGGCATATAAACTGTAGGTCCCCTCCATCCCTGCAATTACTCGCACACAGGAATGGTTGAGAGTTGTAAGTCACTAAGCCCTGGTTCTCTACGGGCTGTCGCCACCTAATTTAATTTATTCGAGTATTGCTGTCTACAGTCCAGCATGCCAAGTTGGTTGAGGTGCTCTGCCACCTACACGTGCGCCACCTGACTTTCGGTATTCCTCTACTGCACCGTCCCTAGGGACTTGGATTCAGAGTCGCTGTCAGCCCGTTCAGTTTGTCGTTAAATCTCCTCCTCCACTTTTCATCTATTCAGACGGGACCAAAAATCACCCGAAGAATTATTCTCTCGAAGCAACTTAAACCGTTTTTATCTTGCCTTGACAAGGTTCAATCCTTATAGAGGGACTTTTAGTTGATCGAGAGAGGGCTTTTTTAATCAGTTCCCTTCTAAGTGTAAAGAAGCAGTGATATTATTCTCCGTTTGACTAGGTAGACAAAGTCTTCCACGACTTCAAAGTTATATCCATATATCCATGGTAGCGTTTTGTTAAAGACGTAGTCGTTCAATGCCTTTTCACTAAACTCATCTTGTCTGATTCCGACTTATTTCAATAACATAGTTTATCTAAGATTGGCGATTGAGTTTTGAACAATTATATTCCAGATCGATTTTGACGAAGTCGCATGACAGGGTAAAACCTTTTTTTGAAATAAAAAGCATTGGTGAGATCTTTTCCAAACTTGATTGAGCAGCCTTCATTCTATATCGTGCACATACGACATTCTTTTATCAACTAAAACTGTTCCTAATCTTAGGGCAGAAACTATAAAAGATGGTCGTATCGGGCCATTCCTGTGTCTGCACCTTCCCTGTTATGGATGTTTTGAAAACTGCTATTGAATCACCGGCTTAAAATAGCAATCCAACTTTACAGAGTCCAACCATTTAACAACACCTATCCCTAAGAAGAAGCGTCTTTACAGTCCACAAACCAATCCTTTTCTAGGTACAGTAGAAAAAATTTCGTCAAAGTGTTAACATTATCAATCAGAGGTGTTGTTGTAAATTAAAGCTTTTAATAACTTTATATTGCTATCTCTTTTTAATAATAATGAATAATTTCTTGTACATAATATACTGAGTTAGTACACTTTTAACTTTGGTAGTAAAACATCTTCATTCTTGCCTTAAACTTTCTTGCTATAATCAATTATAATTACTTAAATAAATCTTGAATTAAATTGCTATTTGTTAAATATAAAGACTGTGTTTCTTTAATCGGGAAATTTAAGTAAATTTGGTAACAAATTTTACATTGGTGCCGAAACCCGGGAAGAGACACGAACGACCCAAATAGCGCGTGATTTATTCTATCGATAATGGATTTAGCAAGTCGTGCTACATTTCGGGGGCAAGTAACGAAGATCGTGAACGGCGCAGGCGATTTCCTGAAATCAAATGAGTGTCAAATTAAAGATGGCATGGACCAATATGCTTTGGATTGCATTGAGGAGGAACTCAGCGTTTTCTTGGATCGATTGACATCGGCACATGCGAGTCTTCGCAAGGCAAATGCCGATGTTCGTTCCTCAATAAAAACGGATGATTTTGATCGAGAAGCAGAATCTGTGGCTGAATATGATGACAAAGCTGTATCAACCATTACACGACTTCAAATTCGTTTAAACAAGGTGAAACAATATCAAAAACAATTATTATCCCCCTCAGTTCCAATTATTGATGGTTCCCCGAATAACGATAACAATATTTCATCACATAACGCTACCATATCCCTTCAAAATAAAATGCCAGCAGTAAAACTTCAAAGGCTGCAACCTAAAAAGTTCTCAGGCGACTACAAAGAATGGATACCGTTTTGGGAACAGTATAAAACACTTGTGCATGATAATCTGTCCCTTTCCACTGTTGACAAGTTTAACTACTTGGAAGCAGCTTTGACTGGTAAGGCAGCAAACACCTTGGTAGGCCTCACACCAAGTGAACTTAATTACGAGACGGCCATAAACATACTCAAAGAAGAGTATGGAAATAAAGAAAAAATAGTCGATCATAATATGCAATGCTTGTTGTCCATTCAGCCAGTTCAATCAAAGGTGGACGCTACAGGGCTGAGATGCCTCTATAATTCTGTTATAGCTTCCACCCGATCACTTGCTGCTCTCGGAATTCCATCATCAAATTATTACGTCATGCTAAAAGGTGTCCTACTCCGTTGCATTCCCAATGAATTGAGAGTTGATTTTCACAGGTATTACGATGACTCTTCCTGTCTAGAAGGTGATAAAAACGATATTTCTGACCATAACGATAACGAGGTTTCCTCTATAAGATCCGATATTTCATCAACGAAAGACATTGGTGATAAAACCGTAAAATATTTATTGAAATTCATCAAAAGAGAAGCTGAATCCCTAGAGAAGGCTCAAGAAGCGAAACAAAGCTCAACTCGAGTGCAATCATCCACATCCAAACCGGTTAAAACAGCTGTTGGATTATTTACAGCAGGAATAAATGACAACCATTGTTTTTTTTGTAAAGCCTCTGATCATTATTCATCTGATTGCAAAAGCTCTTTTCCTATAGCCAAAAAGAAACAGATGTTAAAGGAGGACGGACGATGCTTTCGGTGTTGTAGAAAAGGTCACTACTCTAAGATGTGCAAGAAACGATTTCAACTTTTGTGCAAAATTTGTAACGGGCGACACGCAACTTCTATGTGTGATCCAAACCATACACAATCTACATCGACATCTTCAGGTAAAAAGAAAAGTACACCTCCATCACCATCAACGCAAAATAATACTCTGACGTCACCAATTCAACCGCAGCAATCAACTAACTTATACACCACACAGACACAGAGTCATAATTTAGTACAGCAAGTTAACACTGTGTACTTGCAAACGGCATTTGCATTTGCTTCGAAAAAAAATTCCTGTAAATCATTGTATGTGCGAATGGTATTGGATGGCGGCAGCCAAATGTCATTTATAAAATCTAGCGTGGCACGTCAACTCGATTTGGATATTATCGGAATACAAAATATAAATATCATACCATTTGGAAGCAAAGAGCCTAGACCAAGCATGCAGTGTAATAAGGTACAAGTAGTATTGCGCAACCAATATGACAACAGAATTGTTTCTTTGGAACTAATGGAGGTTCCCGAAATCTGTGTTGATGTTTTGTCAACGCCAGATGAAAATCTGGAAACGTTAAGTGACTTGCAGCTGGCAGATGTGCGTCTCGAAAATTTGCATGCTGAAAATGGAATCAGCATTTTAATAGGAGCAGATAATTATTGGGTTGTTGCAACTGGACAACATAAACGGATTACACCCGATCTAACAGCAATAAACACTGTTCTTGGGTGGACTTTGCAAGGTAGGTCTCCTGTCATTTCTCATAATTCAGATGCTGTGTTGAATCTTTCGTGTGTTACTTCTTTACATGTCTGTGCCTGTGAGGATCTCCAACAATTCTGGCGACTAGAAACTATTGGAATAACAAACGATAAAATTATAGAACGTCCAATAGAGCCCATTATTCGCAAGGTTGCAGATCGATACGAGGCATCACTGCCATGGAGAGATGTTAAAGAATCGCTTCATGATAATCGTATTGGCGCACTTTATCGAATGCATTCACTGGTCCGAAAATTAAGAGCAATAGGAAGACTAAAGGACTATGAATCATCAATGCAAGAGATGATAAACGGTGGTTTGGCTGAACGAGTGAAGGATGAAGGATATGCCTCATAGACCGGTATATAGGGAAGATAAAGACACAACCAAGTTACGAATTGTCTTTGATGCTTCGGCACACGCAGCAAATCATACTTCACTTAACGATCATTTGGAGGTAGGCAACAGCCGTTTGCCTGAGATTTTGACGGTTTTACTCAACTTTCGCTGTGGAAAAATAGGATTGACAGCTGATATTGAAAAGGCGTTTCTTCAAATAGCTTTGGCTGCACCTGATCGAGAAAGCCATCGATTTTTCTGGTTCAAGGAGTTGTCTAACCCTAGTGGAACGCGAACTGATTTTTCAGTGCAAGCCTATCGCATGACACGAGTTACTTTTGGTGTCACCAGCAGCCCTAACATATTAGGAGAAGTAATATCCAAAATTTTAGACGATGGAAAGGAACGATATCCTAGAGCTGTCGACCTTCTACGCAGATGTTTTTACGTCGATGATTTTGTCGCAAGTGTGAATGACGAGGAAATCGCAAGGGATATTAGTCATGAGGCAGTTAAGATCATGAAGGCTGGTTCTATGCATCTTCGTAAGTGGAACTCCAACAGTTTGTTAGTGCGAAATAGTCATCCATCGGAAATACCTCCACCAGAAATGCAAAAAGTCCTAGGGGTCTGTTGGTTTGTTGTTGCTGATGAATTATCGGTGGATTTGAACGCAGTTGAAGTTCTTCTTAATTCAAACAGTTTAAATGGAACAAAACGCAATGTACTGAAGGTAATGTCCAAAATATATGATCCTTTTGGCTTATTAGGTCCCTGGGTAGTTCGTTTGAAGATCCTGTTTCAATCGATTTGGAAACAAAATCTAGACTGGGATGAAGGGCTGCCATCGGAACTTCAAAAGATCTGGACTGAATGCTATGCAGATGTGAGTGAGCTAAGTCAACTGATGATTCCACGCTGCGTTCTCAACGAAGAAGGTTCTACACAGATCCATATTTTTGCCGATGCCAGTCAGCATGCCTTTGGAGCTGTTGCCTTCTTGCGAATCGCAGATAATGATGGAACCATAACCCCTCGTTTCCTTTGCGCTAAGAATCGAATAGCCCCTATCAAGAACAAAGATCGTGATGAGTTAACTGTGCCAAAATTAGAGCTTACCGCTGCTTTACTTGCTGCAAGATTGCTTTTGTATCTACGTACGAATTTACAGATTAAATTCGATGAAGAGTTTTTGTGGACGGACTCCAGAATCGCCTTATTTTGGATATTGGGGAAAGAGAAGCGTTGGAAGCCATATGTTGAGAACAGAGTCCGAGAAATTCGAACGCTAACTAAAATTTCTTGTTGGCGGCACTGTCCAGGTTCTCAGAACCCTGCAGATCTATTGACCAGAGGAATTAACGCTCTGTCTCTAATCCAATCATCTGAATGGCTTTCTGGACCAGATTGGCTACGTAAGGAAGCAACTTTTTGGCCAACTGTAAATGAATACAAACTTGATACACCGCAAGCGCTTTCTTTGTTTGTTGCGGGTGAAGAGGAGAAAGAGGAGTCTACAAAAATTAATAATTCTGTTATACCATGCAAGAAATTCAGTTCTTGGAAACGCCTTTTAAGAACTACGGCTTATTGCTTCCGTGCGATTGACTGCTTCAAGAAAAAACAACGCCATGATAAGTATGCTTCATATGAAGATGTCCCATTCCTAACTGCAAGTGAGATGGATAGAGCTGAAAATTATTGGGTTAGCGAAGCACAGAGGCTGCATTTCAATTCTGAAATTGAATCACTAACGCAAAATAAAGGTATACCTTTGAACTCTAAATTATTAATGTTTAGTCCTGTTCTAGATCAAAATAGTGGTCATCTTCGTGTAGGAGGGAGATTGCACTTTGTTTCCTCTGAAATTCAAGCACACCCTGTAATATTGCCAAAATCGTCACATATCTCGAAGCTGATAGTTAATGATGCACACAAAAAATTGTTCCATGCTGGTGTATCTTCAGTCCTTACGCATTTACGGTCATCTTACTGGATTATTAAGGGTCGACAACTTGTTAAATCTGAGGTCAAGAGCTGCTCAATTTGTAAGGTTCTTCGAGCTATGCCTGCTACTCAACCATTTGCACCACTACCTAGAGATCGGATCACATTTTCGTCGCCGTTTGATGTCACCGGACTGGATTTTGCTGGACCTCTGTATACGTATGATTCTGGACAAAAAAGTAAGGCTTACATTATGCTATTTACTTGTGCATCGATAAGAGCGGTCCATCTCGAACTGACATCAGATCTAACTACCGAAAGTTGTTTATTGGGTATCCGACGCTTTATTGCTCGCAGAGGCGTACCGAGGGTTATCTGGTCGGATAATGCAGCTACCTTCAAGAAATCTTCCAAGGAGTTCTTTAAAGTGAGTTTCACTAATGAAATGTTTACAGGTTTCTTGGCTAACCATCGTATAAAGTGGAGATTCATAGTTGAACGTGCCCCGTGGTGGGGTGGGTTCTGGGAAAGGCTGGTAGGTGTTGTGAAATCCGCTTTAAGAGCAGCTATAGGCAAGGCAACCTTGAACACCAACCAGCTATACACATTTCTTACCGAAGTGGAAAATGTGGTCAACAACAGGCCGCTTACATATGTAGCAGACGAGCCTCTTGATTTATCGCCGCTCACACCTTCTCAGCTTCTACGTGGACCACAAGCATCTCAACTAAATGAATCTTCTTCAACTGAAGATGACAGAAGTCAAGGCCCAGAAGTGTTACGCAAACGGTGGAAGGAACGATTACAATATATAGCTAGCTTCAAGCGGAGGTGGTACAACGAATACATTCAACAACTGATGTCGTTTCATAAGTCAAAATACCACAGATCAATCGACCTGGAAATTGGAGATGTAGTGCTTATGGAGGACCGTTCATTGCCAAAGACACTTTGGCACTTGGGCATAATTGTAAATATTTTTCCCGGTCGTGATGGAAAGGTTCGTGCCTGTGAGGTGCGAATTTCTGACGGAAGAACATTTCGAAGGCCTATTCAACTGCTTTACCCTCTAGAAATAACATATCGTCGTAAAGATGGTGGGCCGGAGGATGTTGTAAATTAAAGCTTTTAATAACTTTATATTGCTATCTCTTTTTAATAATAATGAATAATTTCTTGTACATAATATACTGAGTTAGTACACTTTTAACTTTGGTAGTAAAACATCTTCATTCTTGCCTTAAACTTTCTTGCTATAATCAATTATAATTACTTAAATAAATCTTGAATTAAATTGCTATTTGTTAAATATAAAGACTGTGTTTCTTTAATCGGGAAATTTAAGTAAATTTGGTAGTGGTTTTCTATAAAATCTATATATATATACTATTGCACTTGAAATGTTGGCTAATCTTTGGCATATCTTAATACAAGTGAAATAATTAGAAACAAATAGTTGACAGGGGATCAATACAAGGAGGTAAAACAAGCACATCATTTTGACTGATTGTTGCGCTTCTGGCTTAGTCCAAGTTCTAAACAATTAAAAGTATCCCAATCATCAGAATAATGCTATTAGATTTAAATAAAGTCAATTGAAAAGTTATTACCCTGAAGCAACTATTGACAAATAATGTTAATACATGCAATCTTGTATGTGAAGTTAATATTGCAACTGCGGACTAATTATTGTACGAAAAAATTCACTTAACTTATCAGAGAATTCTGACTTTTCCAATGAAAATGAAATTAAATTTTGTTGACAAAATTTCTTATTAAAAGGGGTTCAACACTACAATAACAACTTTATTGTGCTACAACAAGGCTAGAATTAACATCAGATTCAGGTTCGTTTATATTAATTAAAACACTTTTCTACCGTCAATTGGCTTGGTCATAAACAAAAAGTATAAAGTAACTTCGAGTTTAAAGGAGAAAGTACAGAAAGAACCCAAACTTACAAAACCTATCATGTCATTGGCATGTCATGTGCCTGTCTATCATATAAAATTTGACGACCTAAATCAGCCCGCTGCGGTTGCGTGATGCGTAGTGCATCGGCCCCGTAAGACTCTTTTTAAAAGTTTATTTCGCATTACCGGACTGTTGCGCCACCCAATTTATTTATTTTTATTTATTTCGCATTACCGGTAGAAAAGTCATTGCTCAACTGTTAATTCAAACATATCTTCTTTACTTTTAAATATTGATTATTTTTCCTACTTACGGAAACGGAAAAATGATCAAAAGAAACATTGCGACACTGCGGCGGCGCGGCGTTCGATAGTTTTCAACTTATTAAATGGATTTTGTTTAAGCAATCCTTATTTATCTGTATTTTAATCCCACTTTCAATTTTGACTATTAGGCAAGAACATCTTTGGAAAAGTTCGGCTAGGTATATAGAATTACGAGTATCACTTTTATATACACGTATTTAAATGTACTCGTACAATGTAAGATAGCATTTACCTCTATCGTGACGAAAGCATATGCTATAAAAACTGGAAAGTCGGAACGCCGGACGATTTGAATTCATTATGCTCTACAATTTTATGATTTTCTATTTTTTAAACAACACGCACCTGGAAACTGTTCTTTGTAGAAATTGCACCATCCCTTGTCAATCAAATTTAATACAAAATTGACAATTTTGTATGAAACTGTGACCCTATTTTATTACAAAAAAAATCAAAAAAATAATTACAAAAAGTCCGGTTTCAATTAACAAACTCCATTCTTTATAAAATAGACAAATAAAAGGGATGAAACCAAAAAAAAAACATCTGCATTTTCGTTATTACAGAACGGAAGAACCATCTAACTGACCATTGGGTATCCCGATGGTAAATTCTTCATAATTTAAACCATTTTAAGCTGATTTTTACTTTTTTATACCGATCTTTTTTTTAATGTATCTATGTATGAAGCATAGGGTTGAATAATTTATATATATTTTTCTGTTTCACTTATTTATAAAATGACCCGTTTCCAGAAAGGGCTAGTTTTGTGTAAGTATAAACCAATATATTCTTCATATCTGACCGTTACACGGAGAAATCAGGTTTCTTTTCCCAGGACAGTCTCTGGTCAAGGAACACATTGACTAAGAAAATTAAATTCAAAAGAAGCTCATTAGGAATTCTTACTATAAGAACGGTAAATAAAAAGAAATATTATATCAGAGTCTCCATTAAACCAGTTTATCTTCTTTAAGTCTTTTGTCTTGTGCCTTTGAAGTGTATTCAACAGTTTTTTCGATATTGTCCTTTGAAAAAAAAGTGAAAAATTGCAGCACACAAAAGACTGACCAGTGGTCAAACATAGCGCAGACAGTATGATATCCATCTCAACCCCTTTCTTGTGTTTTTTTTTTAAAGAGAAATGTATCTGTAGACACGTTAAGGTATACCTACAGGGGGTAGGTAATATCTTAACGTTAAAATATTCTATAAAGAACTCTTACATCCCTTTTTATGGACATCGGTCAAGGACTTAAAATGATAAAAGCAAATATTTTCTTACAAAGGGCAGGTTAGGATGCAAGGAGTGTAAGCTAATGTGTGTTTTGATAATAGAATAATTTAATAGGTGGGAAACGTAATTATTTTAAGATGACTTTACATCTACTGCAACAAAATTAGACATGTTATGTATTTGAAGGATCTTTCTATAATCGCATGTGTGCTGAGCACATTCGCGTGCAAAAAGGAGGTTTGTTAAGTTGAGTCAACTTGATTATTTTCTAACAAATTATAATCTCAATAATATAGTAGCTCACTATTCGAATATAGAGGAAATATTTAGCGACCCCGTTTTCAGAGTAAGATTTACTGAAATTTACAGTTTTCGGGAATAAAAGAACTATATAGTTATCAAAGACTAACAAAAACCAGTATATACACATACATGTGTAATTATTGGTGTGAGTGTTTTATTATATATATACGTCTGAAAAATAATATTTAAATTTTCTATCTTATTAAAAATCTAAGAAAAATTTAATTGCTAGATATAATTTATAACTTTGTTTTTACCAATCTGGTGGAAAGCTGAGTTTAAATTCTTATGTTCTAATTATTTTTTTTTTTTTTGAAAAACTCATCAGTTGTTGTCCCTGATTTGGATGTATTATCCTTAGCCATTGTACTGTATACACATAGAAATAGGCACAAAAGTGGTGATTTTGTTAGTTTCATTTTACCCTTCTTTTCATTTATGTTTTTTTAGTCAAACTCCCCCGACAAATCGCATACACTTTCAAATCCAAGTGTTTCATACATATATCCACTTCCACCCTTTGTACGCCATGCCAGAAAACTTTCATAGTTCAGCACATTAAAGGTCCCAAATAAAGAAATTAAAAAAAAAAATCTATCAACCTTCTTCAATCCGCCCTCACGAAACCATGGCAGCCATTTTTCTTTTATAATGAATGGCACCTTGCTATATATGTGTATTTTTTATTTTTGGTGTTGGTTTCCTTGTTTTGGATTGAAAGTAATGTGCAGGGTGTTTTGAATAAGAAGCGACAAGGAAAGAAAAGATCAGGCAGCTTTTAGTCTTTAGCATTGTAAGTAGTAGTACAATAACGCATTTTCTCTTACATGGAATACTTTTTTTAAGAAATCTGTATATGTATGTGTTTAATAATTAGCAATGTAGTACAGTACGCCTATATCGAATACTTTTTCTTAAACAGTTTCCATAACTTTAACAGAAATAGTTATTGATAGAAACATAATAAAAAGAACAAATAAATTAAAGAACTTGGGGATCCGTAAATATCTCAATGGCGAATTAAGTTACGAGTTTGTAGGCAATATCTTTAAAAGATGGCTTTGTTTTTCAGATGAAAAACAACATAAATTATAAAATAAAATCCAAAATTAAACCCCTAGAAAATCAATAATTCCTATTGAAAGAGAAGACATTACTGAATAAAGATATATGTATGAAGAAAAAAATAAAGTTTGGTTTTGGATGGACGAGAATCTCCTGCACACACCTTCTTTAACCTACTACAGCCTCTTAAGTTTATCGAGGTCTTCCAGCCGGAGCAAGATGTTAAACTGGCAAGATAAGGATAAGGATATTTGGGAAAATGCCTTAGGATGGAATGAAAGAACTGCAACTCAAACATCGGACCCATGGTCTCGACCACCCGACCGAGCTTGGGGCCTAATGTCTAACCTTGCATGGGGGGAAAGACAATAAAAAAGAGGACAGGTAATAAGACGCCGACAAAAATACAACGCTGATAGCGTTTTTCTGGAAAGGAAAAATTGGATTAATTAAACAAGAGGTCCTAGCCCTTTCGATTTGATCAGAGACTGAATCCCTAACAGCTATAACAGCTAAATAGCCAGGGATGGTAAGGAACTCCCTACCAAAGATCTTCGATGAGCTCTTTAAAAGACCGAGGAACACATAAGTTCGTCACCAAACAGTTCCTTACCCAAGATTTTCGTCTTATAGACAATAAAGAGATCAGGAATCGAGAAAGCTCATAAGAAAAGGGCCCAATGTACGAAAGGATCCGCTTGAGAGATATATCTTAAATATTTATCGATACAGATTTGCAAGGCCAAGACAGGGCGGTTATAAGAAAATAAAATATCAAAGAAGACACAAAAGAAGTTATATGATTGACCCATAAATCAATACCGCTTTTAAGAAAAGTAGATTTTAAGGTGCGCGTGGGGATGAATCTCTAGAATGTACGACCGCGATGGCTTCAATCCAATCGTAAGAGATCGCTAAACCCTTCTCTGAAAGAGTTCTACTGCGAAGTTATCTGCAGCCAGCCACCCACAAGAAATCCCTACTCTGATTAGAAATGTTGGCAAGCAAATGCAACTTAACAACACCGCCAGGCGTCAACAAATGTAACTTTAAAGCATGTAGTTAAAGAATGTATTTAGCTAGACACCACTGTGAATGCAGAAAACAACACCATCCCTGCGATCAAAGGAAGAATTAAAAATAGGTTTTTGACTTGATCGGCGGCCACATGACATGGACTTAGCCAATATAGGATAAAAACCTAGCTAAATTTTAAGGGCCGATGTTGATTTTGAATGAAACACAAATTATTTGAGGAATTATGGTCATTGATTTTTATTATGATATTATCGGTATAGTTCAATTAAGCATACAACAATATATCCAGCAAATGGCCTCCGTGTCCTTAGTGTCACATCTCCATCCGGTGGCCCAAATGTTCGGGATACACCTATTCTATCAAATAACCCTATCAAAAGAATTCGATTTTGGGCGCGAACAGCAGCAATTTTTTCTGCAGTACGAGCTCATGTACTGGTGTTTCAACATCTCTTACATACCCGGTTTGCTAAAAATAATGTATGATTTTTTCGATTGCACGCACATTTGGACAGGGAAATTTACCGAAAAATTGATTTGAGTAACTTTAACGTGTTTCAAATTGAATAAGTCTGAAATTCACAAATGTCAATTGAAATGCAGAGAAAAACTTGATGTTTAGATCTTATGCACATTTAATATCGGCCCTTAGAATATAACCATACTTTACATTCGGATCAGGCAACGAACAAATATAAAGCACACACCCACACACAACCAACTAAAGCAACTGCATAGGGATTGAGATAAATTAAATAAGAATCAAACTTCTGAATAAAAACCGTGTTTTATTTAACATTTTAGCTATCCCAAAATATCTAAAGAACCAATAACGCTGGTGACTTCAATTTAATTGTATATTACATATTGCGACGTGATAACAGCTGATATAATTAAGAAAAAATCAATCAACCATTCTTTTACAAACTAAAAAAACTGGAAAAAAAACAAGTGTCACCACAATATTTTACAAACAAAGAATGATTTTATCTTCAAAATAATTTAATGCAACGAAGAATAACATTAACACCTGTTAATATTTTTACAAAATTAAATTAAAAGTGTTTTTACACAATATAAAAACATAACAAAAACATTACTAAAAGTTGGTAACAATTGATTTTCGACTCAATATCTTTTCAAAAATTAAAGGTATTGGCTTCAAATCAATTCAAACTTATAGAAAACATTGCTTTCGACATTCAGTAAAATTTTTATAAGAACAACAGTCAGTTTTTTTCATGACAATACAAATCTACAAAGCATAGTACTCCAAATTGGTAAAAAATGATGTTTGATTTTCTATATCTCGTGAGTAAATGAAGGTATTGACTTCAAAATGATTTCATTGGGTGCTCAATTTTGTCGTTCACAAGAGAATGCCTTAGAAAAATCCAATCGGTGATTTTTTATAATATAAATAAAATTTTCAAGAAATTCTACTAAAATTGGTAAAAATTGGGTTTCGAATAAAAATCTCGATAGTAAAAATAAATACAAGTAAAATATTGTTGATAATTTGAAGTTATTTTTTTTGGAAAAATAAACTGACAACTTTTTTAACAAAACACGAAGACCCACAAAAGTAACAAAAAACTGATAAGCAATGGTTTTCGACTCAAGTATTAGGAAAAAAAGAATGATATCGAATTCGAATATTGTAATGAATATTTTGTTAAAGTTTTAAACAAGACGAATCCACGAAAACGAGATGGGAAGTTATCAGTGTGGGTTGCAACCCAGCCCCTTTTTTGTAGGTATGTAATCGATAAAATAATAGAAATTTTAAACAAAATAAAATATTGTTTCGTGAAGTGAAAATTAATACGATCATACATATAGAAGAACAAAATGATCGAAGGGATACTCCGCTCTTAACGTCAAAAAATATTATCTGAATACCTATGATGATCCGAGCTATTTATTTTGTTGATTTGATCACAGCAGAATGACCATTTTCATAAAGGTATACCGTTTTGTTTTAAATTTTATAAAGTCATGGCTATTATTTTCGTAGTTGTATGTCTATATGTAATGTATAAGTAGTTATTATTTTCATATTCATTTAAAAATAAAAAAGTTATGCCTTAGTGCTGTAACTAATTATTTGTATATCCCATGAGCGAATGTTATTTATCATATATGTATGTATGTGCAAACAATAATCCTCCCGCACTTATTAAAAAACGAAGAAAACTACGCCTTGATTCTTATTTAAAACAAAAAATATTTAGTTTTTACAATACAGAAAATAAGACCTTCTATAGGTATACTTGCCTCGGTTAGATTTGTTCTGCGGATTCATTGTCTGGTTCCATGCACACTCACTCACCCTTGTGTAGTATTATTACCAATGGTAATTTACCATACAACGGAGTAAGGAAAAGTTGTGAAAATGAAATTCCATCGTAACACCGCAGCTCTACACACTCACCCATTGAGGACGCATCATATCGCTTCTCGCATTAACTTAGCTCTAAGGAAGGTATATGGTGAAAAAAATGCCTGTGAATCCTAGCTCCGCCCATTCTTGTATTACAGAGCCCTTCTCATTTTTTCTCATTTTGAATGTATTATAGATGTCGGATTTTGCTGGTATTTCTACTGATGCTGCTTTTTCTTCCTTTGAATCCCTTTTTCTTTTGGTATACCTACTCTACTCCAGCAGCGTTGCGCTGCTGTCAGTTTCTTTTCTTGTTTTCATCTTTTCGTCTTTAAGTTTGGTTGGGCTCCTTACGCTTTTGTTGGTGATGCTTTTTTTGTACCCAGTCATTGATTTTTCAGAAGATGGTTTTTGTCCTTTTATTTTGGCTTCCTTTGCATGCGGGGGTGAATTGGTGGGTAATTTTTATGATACCGTGGAGGTCCTTTATTCGAAAATTTTATTATTAAAAAAGAGGACATTTTACTATGGAGGAGTAGCTTTCTTTGTGTGGGTTAAAGATGCTTGGTTGGTAAGGAATAGAGGTATTTCTGTGTGTATTTAATAGCAGATGTAGATTTTTTTTACATTGTAGGATTATTTTCTTTTTGTTAGTTGATGTAGTTTTGAAGAAAACGTTGAGTGCTACTCATAGCCCTTTTTGGGTTGGTTAACTTGTAGGTGGTTACCTAGTTCCGAGCCAAAGACAAGTATATTTAATAATTTTTGGTATTTACAATTCCTCTTGTATTTTCATCGTGTCTTTGTTTTGGCCTGTTCTCGCTTTTACTTAGGAGGTTTTGCGTCTATTTACAAAAAAATATTATTTTCATGGTGGTGCCGGTGTGTTATATAAAGAAGGTCTCTTTCATTTTTTATCCTTAGAGTGTAGTAATAAAATAATAAATATTAGGTATTGCAAAATGGAAGTTCAAGAGCTTTTAGTTTGCTCTTGTACCTGTATTTGAAAGACTATACTTTTACCTAAATATGTAGGTACATATATTTTTACATTTCGACTGAGTTAGTAGCTGCATATTAGTTTTATGTAGAAATTTTTGGGTGATCTATGATTAAATTTGTTTCATCTAATGACGAAGAAAATTATATGATAGGTAAGTATAACCTATCATTTGTTTTCCTGGATCTAATAGGCAATAAAGAGTACCAACCAGTGGTAACCATTTTATTCAATTGAAGTAGATCTACTTCTTATTTTTTTTCAAATATATTAAAAATCTACTTCCTATAGGTACTTCGATCAAAATATTTAAATCTACTTCATTAAGATCTGTGTTTATATCTACTTCAATTATAATAAAAATAGACTGAATCTAGTCCTTGTTTCTCCTTATCACTCTTTAAACTTTCTAAAAATCGCTTTAGTATTTGCATTTGCGGTGAGGTTTCGTTTTATGTAATATATTCTAGTTTAACCCTCTTGCATTTTTACTTTTCTTGAGAAATCAAATGGCATCTACATTTTTGAAAACAAACTTTTTTGCAGGTACATTTTAATTCTTAAAATACAGGAAACAGTTTTAACCGACTTTTTTGGATACATGAGCGAGTTCATGCGAAACAGTCGTGCATTTTATTGCTTTTTGTTAATGGTATTTGTGTAAAGTTGTGCTCTAGTGCTATTTTATATTTGATTTTTTGTTTTCAATATGAAAAGATATTTTAAAGTTGTTCAAGGTTTGTTGATGCATTAAAATTGTATTATGATTACAATAACTTTTTCCTGTAGAACTCGTCCTTTGCAATCAAAACATCCTAAAGTCATTTCATTTAACCAACACAAGTCCAATCCTTGCGTTTTCGTTGCCAACAACCACGAATTAATTTAAGAAATGTTACATTAACATATTGAATTATATGATATGAAGGCTTAAATAATTCTATTTTTTTATTGAAATAATGAAATTTAAAAATATGTGGAATAATATGAAAAACTTAGTTTTTGAAATCTACATACATTTTCCCCAATCTACTTCATTTTTTTCCTAAAATCTACTTCCATTTTTTTAGAAGTGGTAACGCTGGTACCAAAAAATGCAGTTTGAATCAAAAATGATTGTAAAAATTACGAAACTTTATGTTTTGTATGACAATTGCAGGTAAATCGGGCGTATACGCACGATTTAAAAAATATGTAGCTTATAACTGTTAGTAGGTATTTTTATTCTAAGTAAGATTCGGATAGCAAAGAGGCTCTTTTATATAAAAATTATCAATAGATAAACACTTTTTTGAGACTAACAAATATGTATTTGAGGGATTTTGTTGACGGTTTCTATTCTTTTTCCTAATAGGTGAACTGCTTGTTACTTGAAGCCCGATAATGATTAACTATCAATATTATAAAACTGCCTTTAATTGGTCAGGTCCAAGTAGGCCAACTAACACCCATTTAGCGGTCCAAAATTGTTTTCGTAGGTTTTCTTGTTTTGTTAAAAAAGTTGTCCCTTAAATACGTATTTCTAACACAATACAAATTAGCAAGAATATTTCTTATATGATAAGATAAGTTTAATTCCAATATTAGTTTTTGCTCCCGACATTTTGAGTCGAAACCCAATTTTTATCAATTTTAACAGGTTTTGGTTCTTGTTAAACAAAATACTAATTGGATTTTCCTAATAACATTATCCTACGTTAGCAAAAAAAATTTCATTTATTCAAACATTAATGATTTCCAATTTTGTGTTGTATTTTTTTTTGTTAGAAAACTGCAGGTGGTTGGATTTTTCTAAAAACTTTTTTAAATATTTTTTGAATAATATTTTAAACTTTCCATAGGAAGTTATTGTAATGGGTCCGATTTGTCCAATTGAAAATTTTGACATTTCTCGACGTTTCAAGGTCCCTAGAATCCAAATAAAAGATTTTTAGAAAGATGTCTGTGCGTACGTCCGTACGTTTGCGACGTTTTTTTCGTCGTCTATAGCTCAAGAACCAGAAGAGATATCGATTTCAAATAAATTTTGTTACACAGATAATAAGGCAGAAAGCTGCAGAAAGGTCTTGAGAGCCCTTTTGCGTGGGTCGTTTTTTTACCATAGCAGTTCGAAGAAAAGGTGAACATTTTGGTTAACCCTAAATATCTAACGAACCAAAAGCGCTAGAGACTTGAATTAAATTGTATATAATATATTGTAACATGGTATCAAAGAAGTATATTTTTTGAAAAAAAATCCATTTAACGATTTTTTTAAAAATCAAAAAAACTGAAAAAAAAATTTGTCACCTCCAAAATTTTACAACTACAATATGATTTCATTTTCAAAACAATTTTGTGTAACGAAAAATAATTTTTGACATCTGATAAAATTTTTAGAAAAATCGAATTGACAGTTTTTTTATAAAAAATAAAAATCTTAAGAAATCATTACTCAAAGTTGGTAAAAATTGAATATCGACTCAAATATCTTTTCAAAACCTTGAAATTTAGGCTTTAAACTTATTTTATCTTATAAGAAATATTGTTTTCAACATTAAGACAAATTTTTAGAAAAATCGAATTGACAGTTTTTTTTACAAAATATAAAACCTAAAAAAAAATGTATAAAAGTTGGTAAAAATTGATTTTCGACTTAAATATCTTTTCAAAAATTGTAGATATTGGCTTTAAACTACTTTTATCTATCAAAAAGTATTGTTGTTAACATTCAGTAAAATTTTGAAAAAAATCGAATTGACAGTTTTGTACAAAAAATTAAAAACATAAACAAAATTTAACAAAAGTTAGTAAAAATTGATTTTCGACTCTAATATCTTTTCAAAAACTTGAAATATTGGCTTCAAACAAATTTTATCTTATAAAAAATATTGTTTTCAACATTCGATAAAATTTTGAAAAAAATCGAATTGACAGTTTTTTTTTACCAAAAATAAAACTCTAAAAAAAAATACTTTCGACTCAAATAGCTTTTCAAAAAGTAAAAATATTGGCTTCAAACTTATTTTATTTCACAGAATATGTTGTTTTCGATATTCAGTATTTTGTATATAAAAATCCAAAAGTCCGTTTTTTTCATAAAAAAATAAAATCTACAAAAAATAGTACGCAAATTTGGTAAAAATTGATAAGAGTACATATAGACAATAGGAATGAGAAGTTATCAGTGTGGGTCGCATCCCAGCCTCTTTTTTGTTTTTTAATTTTTAATTAATTGAAAAGATAATACTCAATAAAACACCCGCAAAAACTTGTTTAGAGTCCTTTCTGCATCTTTCTGTGTTATTATCTCTACTGGTTCTTGAGATATGGATGACGAACAAAGCTAACTCAAAGTACGGACTAATCGGACCGATTGCAATAATTTCAAAGGGAAGCTAAAAAATGGATAACAATGTACGATTCGAAGTTTTTACTTTTGCTCCTACAAAATATTTGCACATGTCCTGTTCATGTTTTTTCAAAGTTTCACTATATTATTGCAATTATTTCTTTTTGGAAAAAAAGTTAAGTTTAATAAATATGCGACTGTTTTATTCAACAGCAAGGTAATTAAAAAAAATTTTTCTCTGGTTTTTTTCATTATGTGTATAGGTATTTAAATAATCTGCATCTATTGAATAATAACCTCATTGAATAATCTTAGACGTTCAAGAACAATTGAAAATGTTTTATTTTTTTAAGGAATTTTATGATTCATATTAAAATGATATGCAATTGATTTTTAAAGTGGGAAGAAAGTTTAAATTAACCAGCTACTATTTACAATTTTGTTTTTCTTACCGATAGTCCAGTAACTTTGTCATTTAGCTAGAAGGAGATTTTTTTGTTACTTGTGTAAGGTGTTGGCCTAATTAATAATCCAAGTTTTGATTTCAAAAACTGCCTGAAAAGACTTTTACAAAAAATCGACGAATTAATACTAAAATAACAAAAATAGACAATTTGTTATTTCAGTAATTAATTTCCTTGTTAATTTTAACTTAACACCATCTTATCTAAAAACATGTTTCAGTTACATCTCTTATACTGTTTTTAGTCCAATAGCCATTTCTCTCGACAGAAAGAGCCTAAATCCAGTAGATCCTTTTTTTATAGGTGTTTTTGAAGTTGGGCTCATAAATAATCTACTTTATCGAACTCGAGATCTGAACGAAATTTATGCAACCGCAAAAACTGTTATTTGTTTTAAATTCCTATAGGAAGATTGTAATCGTTCCGATTTGTCAAACTGAAAATGTTGGTATTTCTCGACGTTCAAGGTCCAGAATAAAAGGTTTTTGGAGAGATTTCTGTGTTCGTCGTCCATATCTCAAGAACCAGTAGAGATATCGACTTAATAAACTGTGTTATACACATAATAACACAAAAAGATGCAGAAGGGACTCTCAACAAAGTAAAAAATTTGGTTAGTAGTACCCGTGGCATGATGGTTAATGCGTTGGGCGTTGAAATACCAAAAAATATAAAAAAGAACATGGAATAAAAAATAAATATGAAAAACAAAAATGCTAGATAGTTAGATTTGCTGCTGTGGTTGTTCTGGTTTAAAGTAGTTTATAGGTAGGATTTATTAAGGACCGTATTTTAAGTAGTTTTAAGTAAAAATAAAAAAGGATCTTGATATTAGTTTTAATATTTAATAATAATTCTTTAATAAATGCAAAAATAAATAAAATTTAAATTGAAGTTAAATAGATCTTAGGGCCGAAAGGCATTAGTAATAAGTGTTATAGTTTAACTTAGAGTTATGGTTAATTAGGCTAGTTTTATGAGTTTTTGTCTGGCTTTAAGATAGGTTTAAGATTGAATTAATAAAAATAAATTTAAAAAAAAAGTGCGTTGGGTTGTCATTCCAGAGGTCTTGGGATCGATCCCTGCCTATGCCATCTAAAGTCTTTTCACTGCCTCTTGGAGGAATTGGCAAACTCTCCAAAAGTTACTCTTGTCATGACAAAATGCTTTCTCAAATTAGCCGTTCAGATTCGGCATACTAACTGATGTAGAATTCCTTCCATTCCTGACAACATTACTCGCACACCGGAATGGTTGAGAGTTGTAAATCACTAGGCCCTAGTTCTCAACGGACTGTTGCGCCACCCAATTTATTTTTATTTATTTAAAAATTTGGTTAACCGAAAATAACCAATAATTTTAGCGGTTTGAATTACATTTTATGTCTATTCTATAATGTGAAGTGATACCAAACTTATATAAATGAAAAAATACCTTTTTTATAAATCAAAAAAACAAATGTCAAGTCGAATATTTTACGAACAAATAATGATTTTATTTATATATATAAATCTAGTAAAAACATGTCACATATATATATGTATGTCGATATTCAGTAAATTTATTACAAAAAATTCAACTGTTATTTTTGTCGTAGAAATTAAATTGAATTAATTCTGTGCTAAATTTAGTTGTTAATATTAAATTATTGTTGCAAAACTCCAATCTGTTTTAGTAGCATTTTTATTTCTTATATCAAAATCAAATGGTGTGGCGCAACAGTCCGTTGTGAACCAGGGCCTAGTGACTTACAACTTTCAACCATTCCTGTGTGCGAGTACTGTTGTCAGGAATGGAAGGGACCTACAATTTTAGGCCGAATCCGAACGGCTAGTTTGAGAAAGCACTTTTTCATGACAAGAATTACTCTTGAAGGATTTGTCAATTCCTCGCAAGAGGCAGTACCCGCGAAAATTATTTTTTTAAATTAAGGTGGCACAGGCAGGGATTGAACCCAAGACCCCTTGCATGACAGTCCAACGCACTTACCATCATGCTACGGGTTTCTTATATAAATAGAAATAAAATTTAAAAAAAAATGGTCTATAATTCTCTTTAACAAAAATTGATTTTGAAATCAAACTATTTTATTTGCAAATTATTGTAGGTAATTTTAAGTCATCTTTTTTTAGAAAACTTCAATTGACAACTGATAAGAAATGACATAGACTTCAAATTATTTATCTTATGAACGGACGAAAAGTTATTACTGTGGGTTGCATCTTAGCCTCTTTTTCACATTTTTGTTATTAAAAATGTGTCTTTGTTATAAATTTATCATGGTTGCATTTTAGAATATATCGGATAGGATTGGGCTCAAAATGAAAAAAATTAAGTTACCGGGAAAATGAGAACTAACGGATTTAACCATGGTCCGCTGTAGGTACATATATAGTGACTGGACTATGCATCAAAGAAGTAATTCGATTCTTAGCTTAAAAATTTATCAAATACAACAACCTATAAATACAAAATTCACCCAAAAGTATGTGTGCGTTATGTTCCTTAGATGGTTTTGGTATATGGTGAACAATTTAAAATAAAAGCGGGCTATCAATCCACTTTTAAAAAATTACTTATTGTAGGGCAAATTCTTTGCTTAGTTAAGTCTTGCATAAGATTGCATTAAGTAATATTGAATACTCAATGAACGTATTACTTTGAACCAAGAATAATATTTACTTTTTAATGAACTCAACAAGTTTTAAAATTTTGCATTTTCCTTACAGAATTATAGAGCCTTGAATTAAAATATGTACCTAGATTCTTTTACGTAGTACTTTCACAAACGTGGTTTAATATAGGCATGAAGCTGAATGTATAATAAAGAAGAGTGATTAAGAAAAAAATTCTAAGAGCCATTCTCTGTTTTCCTCCCTACCTTATTTATATCATAGATATATGATATATCCGACACCTACTCATCCCTTTTCCAATCTAAATTCTCAGTATATCAAAAGAGTCCTGTGCCTGTTCTGTTAGCTACAGAACAAATTAAAGAGAATGTTTCCCTGGAAGGGATATTTTCTCCAGCAACTCAATAAATTTCCCTTTGAGTTGAGTCCTTAGGTAGTTACTCCAATTGGGAAGTATAGTTTTCCGATAAGACTTTGGGTATGGTAAAATTTAACAAGCGTACAACTTACTTATATGATGTTGAAATACTAATATGATGTGTGGTGTTTATTTATTTCCACACATGCTTAGAACAAGGCGGCCAAAGAGAATTAATCGAAAATTTGTTTAAAGAGAGCTCTTTGTCTACTATTCAGAGATAGTGTATCTTCAAAATTCAAATTAGAATAAGGACTAAGCAGGAATTCCACTTCCACTCTATCCCATACGCAGGATACAAATATGGTATATTGAGCTAATATGTGTGCATGTATTTAATATCGTAATCCTTTGGAGATTTTTGTTATAATGCCCATTCTCATGCATGGAAATGAAAAGAAGACAATTTTCTTCAGTTCTCTTGTCGTATTCTAAGTAGTATAACATTTCCCCATATGCATACGTGACACGTACATTTAAGATTTATATTTAAAAGTAGGTACGTATAGACTTAGGGCATACCTAAAATCCTTTCGTCATGCAGTCAAAATCAAAATTCGGAAAAACACATCCAACATTTTTTTAACAAAGCGGAGTTTGTGATATATTAACAAGTAAAAGAAAATATTTTGTGAAACGATATTCAAATTTTTATTCATAAAGTGACAATAATAAATATAGAAAAAAAACAATGACATAAAAACTGTTGGAATTTTTTAAATCTAATAAGAACTCTATATTTTTTTTCTATTGAATTTATATGAAAAAACAACACGGAATGCTCAGGGAGTGGTATACGACATCTTACGGTTAATAGAGCTCTAGTTCCTCAATTGGTGTAGGTATAGGCAAAGTGTGCGTGAATTAAACGTTTGTCAGAATTTAAGACCAAGGAATTTTTTGTATCCGACGGCAATTGTAAGAGGAATTATTCTTATAATATATTTAACTTTATGTTTCAAATGCTGAAATTAAGTTTTGGTGAAAAAATAGTTTTTATGTTTGAATTTTGTAATGCGATTAAATACAGTGATATTCTCCTTACATTTGTTTAGTTTTAATAATTGGTATTTGTTTTCCTTACTGAGTCGTTTTCTTTTATGCCTGATTTTATCTTGTTGAGTTTAAGCTATCAGATGCAATAGTGAGACATCTTTAAGTCGTATATTAATTCAATCAACCCGATTTGTTATAAGTTGTATTGCATCACATAAAAACAAATGTAGTGATTGAATTAACCAATTTTCAATTTTTGAAAAAAAAACATGAAAAAAGGATACAATTTTTAATTACTGAAGATTCATATTTGCATGTTTATATTTCTGGGTAGGTTATGCTGAGGCTTATAGATTAATCTAAAATTAATGACCAAATGTTAAAGTAAAAAATCATACTCCAGAGAAGATAATTTTCATCGCCAATAAAAGTGTGTTTAGTAATGAAAAAGATATCCTTTTAAGTTATAATATAATGACAGCAAGCCAAAGATCTTTATGTAAATTATTTTGTGAACGACTACCATAATCATTGGTTTGTTTAAATATTTAATTATGTAAGCATATCTACATTTTATACTTCATGTAATTTAATTGAAATAAATAAGCAACATTATAAAAATAGAAGATCTAGCACCATCCAAATTGTATACGAATTGCAAGGCAGAGGTCCTGTCTATAATCGCAAAATTTGAGTTATTTGTTTATGTCAATAGATTTTAAAGAATTCAGATGTAAAGTCAAAATTACAAAAAATAAAATAAAAATGTAAGTTAAGACCTTCTGTTTTCTGTATTGTGGAATAAAGTTTAAAATTAGATTTAATTATTTGATTATCTTATTAATTCTTAATTAGAAACTAAAAACTTGTTTGTCTATTTTATAATAATTTCAATTCACTTAAACTACTTTCAATTAAATTTTAAATTTTTTGAGTGCCTACTTGTATTTAAGTTTGTAAGATAAATACAGTGCTAGCACCCAAAATAGCTACGAATAAACATTGTGGTATGCATAGGGGGCATGCTGCATCTCTGCAACAAGACACCCCTTTCAATTACCCCGCTACCACCTGATTGATCACATACAATAATTTGCAGTAGGTGGAAGGTTTAGTGTAGAGCAAAGATTCTTCTTTTTATTGTATGGATTGAAACAAAATTTGAAATTCATCCTATTTATTTTGATTATGAATAAAAAGTGGTATCAAATAATTGAAGCCAATTAAAAATTTGATTACATTATTTCGTAAGAACATACATATGTAGGTCTAAGAAATCATTTTCGGTTTACATCAAATATTTCAAAAACTATTGACATACATAGTTTAACTTAAACCGACTTCTGGCTTTCAAAATTCGTATAGCAAGTAATTGTAAGCTTTGCCGCTGTGTTTAAATATAAGTTTTTGCAATTTAAGTCTTTTTTTTTAGACCGCATTTGCGATTGCCCACCCCTCCCTTAGTATAAAATGCTCTACAAGATATTTATATCAATTTTTGGAGCCTCCTCAGTTATAGTGCTCTTGCCTTTATTAAAATTTTAATTCGAACTGGTAGGGTTAATTTGAGATACACTTTAATTTTTCAATTTCTCACAAGAAGAAATACCTTTGTAGCTAGGGTTATTGCAAGAGAGATGTCGTGTGGGGTGAGGTAACGTATTCAACCAAATTCATACGTCTGTTCATTAGGACAAAAACGCAGGCGAAAAACTGGTAGTACGGAAATGTAGCGGAATTTGTTTCTATTTATTTTTGTTTTAGCTCCCGACCTGACTTTAAAAGTTTTTTAAGTTTGTGCCGACAATTATAGTTTTTTTGTGGTATATACGTGTTAAAAGAACATTGTTATTTATTTGCATTTGTTTTCTTTTTTTCTTAAGTTTCTAAATGTGGTGCAGCATTTCTCCATCATTTCGGGGAGAGTTTCCGTAGTTTATTTTCAAGAAGTAAATTTGCTGCCATTGAACAAAAAAGGTAAAATAAAATCTCTTTGAAGTAAGATTGACCAAGCTGAGAAACTCAGTATTTGTTTTGAACTTTGAAGAAATTAAAATTAAAACAAAAAAAGGAAAAAATGTTCCAATGCACAAAATGTAAAAAAAAAAAAACACTTTATTAAAAATTCAAACCCTTTGTACGAAATATGGACATGATCAAGAACGATTGTCAAGAAAAAATGTTCAGTAAAATTAATTATTTAAATCAAATGCAATATGTGGCATGTCTCCCACACATGCAGTGAGGGATGACACACTATATTTTCTTTTCTTTTATTCGTTATGAAAATCGTTTTTTTTTTGGTCAAGTATTTTATTATGGTAGAATATAAATGTCTTAATAATTTTATTCAACAATATTTACTTGTCGTTTATAAAATAATTACTCTGAATCTTTTAAAGTGCACGGCATCTCTGCCGCAATTACCTTATATTTACACCTATTTATAAATAAATAAATAAATTAGGAAGCGCAACAGTCCATGAAGAACCAAAGCCTAGTGACTTACAACTCTCAACCCTTCCTGTAAGCGAGAAATCCGAACGGCTAATTTGAGAAAGCACTTTTCATGACAAGAATTACTCTTGAAGGATTTGTCAATTTCTCGAAAGAGGTAGTACCCGCGAAAACTTTTTTTTTAAATTCTGGTGGCACAGGCAGGGATTGAACCCAAGGCCACTTGCATGACAGTCCAACGCACTTTTTTTAATTTATTTTTATTTATTCAATCTTAAACCTATCTTAAAGCTAGACAAAAATTTATAAAACTAGCCTTATTAATCATAACTTAAGACTATCTCGCTTGTCCCATACGGATACTCTAAGTTAAACTATAACACATACCACTAATGCCTTTCGGCCCTAAGATCTATTTTAACTTCAATTCAATTTTATTTATTTTTATATTCATTAGAAAATTTAAAAAACTAATATCCTCAATATCCTCTTTATTTGTACTTAAAATTAGGTCCTTAAATAAAACTTAAAGCTAACTTAAACTACCTATTCTACCTATAAACTACTTAAAACTAGAACAACCACAGCAGCAAATCTAACAACCTAACATTTTTGTTTTTCATTTTGTTGTTTTTTTTTTTTTAATTTTTTTTTTTTATTCCATGTTTTTTTTGCTAGTTCTTTTTATGCCACCATGCCTATTCTACTTAAAACTAAACCTTAAAACTATAAAACAAGTTTGTAAGCCGGCCAAGGCTTAAAATCCCATCCCGACTACCCACTATCAAGTGCCGATTGAAGCTACCAAAACTGGTTCTCCTGCTTCACCCTATCAGTTCGGTCCCGTGCGGACACAGCCCTACTGAACCAATGGAGCTCTGCTCCGCCTTATGCCATGACGTCCCGATTGTACGGGAGTCACCTATCCACGGTTCTTCGTCTGACGTGGAAGATTAGCGGAACTGCCAATCTATCCTGTATCAAACCGCATCTGTCTAAAAAGCGGAATGCCTCTGGTGGAATGAATAAATGAAAAAATAGCCGTTTCGTCAGAGCGAAGGCTCTTCTGGCCCTGGTCAGAGCAGCATTTATATGTCTGTCGAAATATAAATACTGATCTGACCATCAGATACCGAGGTACTTCACTACACTTTTGCTCGCTAATAGTTGCCCGTGAAGATCAATGATGACCATCTTGCGCCAATTCTTGCACGTATCCCTCGTGGCCCTAGCCAACGGAGTCCGGAACAAAATTGTCTCCGGCTTCTGGACATTTATATTCAGTTTCCAGTCGTCGCAATATCGCTGAATCTTGTCGAAATCACGCTGCAAGAGAATTCTAATAACCTCAACCTTTCGGGCCGTTCTGTACGCAATTAGATCGTCGGCGTACGCAATTGCCTTTGTAAGACTAACTATCAGATCGCTGGTGTAAATGCTGAAGAGAATCGTCGAATTCAGCGCTCCCTGTTGAAGACCATTTTTAATTGAGAATGTTGTGGTAGAAGTTACATTGCCACTTTTGACTACAAACTTTCTACTGTTAAGCATATCATAAAGTATATACAACAATGGCTTGCTTATGCCAAACCTGCTCAGTTTTAGGTAAAGACCCTCTGACCATACGGTGTCAACGGCCTTTTCCAAATCAACCAGAACAGCAACAGTCCAACGCACTAACCATCACGCTACGGGTACTACACCTATTTGCTGGGTTAAAATTAAACCCCATCAGGACACTTTTCAATGCGCTTAATTTTCAATTTCATTTCAGACGACTCATGTGAGGTGTTAGTTTTCATCTTTGTTTTGACATTGTTTTCGTTAACTTATATAACAAAAGTGGTGTCTTTTAACGGACAGTTACAAGCGCTCAGGCTCAATGGACAAAACAGATATTCATTCTGTAGGAAGAAAATCGTAGTTTTCAAATTTTCCGCAAAATGCAAAACATTTACAAAATCGATACAAAAAAAATAAGATCTTACATATTGTTATTAACTAGAAAATTCCATTCCATATTTTTTTTAAAAAAAGATAAGAACTTTAAAAAAATGTTACTTAAATTGGTTTTCCGATTAAATATTAAAATCAAACTTATTTTATTATATGCAATACATTGTTGCTAACTTTAAGTAAAATTTTTAGAAGAAAAAAAAACAATTTACACCTTTTTTATAAAACTAGAAAACCACAAAAAAACTGATTAGAAATGGTTTTCGTCTCAAGTAATATGAGAACAATGAACGATATTGACTTAAAATTTGGTAGCTTACGCAAAATGTTTTTTTTTTTAATAAATATTGTTAAATTTTTAGAAAATCGGAGCGGGCATAAATGGGAAGTGGGTCACATCCCAAATATCTATTACTTTGAGATGTTTATCTGAAAAAAAATTAAATATATTTTTGAGGGATTAAAACTTTTGATGCGTTAGAAACATTTACCAAAAAATAAAAGCGTAATGGCAAAATGTTAAAACGAATTATTGAATTATTTTTTTTTTATACTAAAAAAGTGACAAGTTTTTTTTGGTATTAACTGAAGATCATGTAGAGTTACCGAACTTCAATTGTATATCCTGGGAAGCATACAAAAATTTAAGAAAGAGAACAATTAAGTTCTAATTAAATATAACGGATCTTGCTTTTTTCTTAAAGTGGGATTTATGATAGCTTCACTCAATGTATGCTCACTGCTCAGTTTAGTTTGCAATTTCCAGTGCGCATCGCAGACAGATGCTATCGCTGCAGTGGAGCAGAATATAGCAGAAGACCCGAATAAGTCCATCTATCCACTGTACAGAAAATTTCCTTAAAAGATCTTGGTTTACGGACTTAGAAACTACAATTTGCAAAATGACCTTCAAGCGCATCCCAGTTTAGGTGAATTGGCCACCGATCGCGATTTTGGCAAGAAAATTTGGTTCAGCGATACAACTTTTGGTTGAATGGGTATGTTAATAAGTAAAATGTACGTATTGATGAAATCATTGGTCCATATTTCTTCGAAAAATTAGCCCACCATAATGGTACAGTCAATGGGAAACGGTAGTGTTATGATTAATGATTTTTTTTTTCCAATTGGATGATGTTTATGTACACGCACTTGAGTTGGGGCGAGAAGGTCACCAACACGTATTTTACTCTACATATGGAGACTCTTTCACCATTTTATCGTAAGCGACATTTTCAAGAAAAATAAATACACTAGGTGGCGCACCAGTCCGTTGAGAACTATAGGGCCTAGTGACTTACAACTCTCAACCATTCCTGTGTGCGAGTAATGTAGTCAAGAATGGAGGGACCTACAATTTTGAGCCATATCCGAGCGGCTAATTTGAGAAAGCAATTCGTCGCAAGAGGCAGTACACGTGAAAAAAAAAACTTTAGATGGCACTGGCAGGGGTCGAACCCAAGGCCTCTAGCACTAACCATTATGGCATGGGTACTTTTAATAAAAAAGAGAACTTAATTATTAAAATTTGGTAGTAACTTAAGAAGCCTTGAAAAATATTCTCATGTCTTACTTTAAGCATGGTCAATAATTACCAATACTGACTTAGGGTATAAAAGGAGGACCATCAGTAAGCTTTCGATATGTCGTTTCCGATATATTTAATATTGGCACTTACGATAAATTAGCGAAAGGGGCTCGATATAATCTCGTTACACCATTGGGTATGAATTCATAGAAAAAATACTTTTAGTAAAAGAAACAAATTGTTTCTCTCATTGTGTTATTTCTTATAATGTGCAAATAAAAAACTCCTTAAAACTATGAAAAAGAAATTGGTACAATTTAGGCAAAAAACTCGAAGCAATTAATTGTATGGAAGTAAAATCAGAAAAATGTCTTGTTTTAAAAGAATCCATGCCTCGTTTAGTACACTTGTTACAATGACTATTGTTTTTCTTTATGCAAGTAATTTAATTTATTAACATTTTATTAGTAATATGGTTTTATTTAGGTTAAACAAATGAATTAAACGTGGCCTCCTAATGAATATTATTGAAAAAATGACTACCTCATATTTAAAAGAAAAGCATTTATACCTGAAAGCTGGGCAAAACTAGTAACCCCTATTTATTTAGTCCTCTCACAAACAATTCCCTGTTCCTGCAAACACGTACTTTACATATGAATGGTTATAAAGATTGGTGGTGCTGTTTATCATTATTTAAACTGACCACTGGGAAAATCAATGACCAGTGGTACTTTGCGTACTTTTTTATACGGACAGCTGCAGGAAAAAATAAATATTTTGTAGACTGTTTATGCAGACGAATTTATTTAAGATGCAGTGCGTATACACGGTTATTAAGAATTCAGTGTGATGCCATGATCAGAAGTAAAGTAAAGTTTTCAATGTGAGTGACCCTTGTCCGAAATTTGCTTTTGTTTCTGAAATAAGGATAAACGGGTTTTGTTGCTTTGATTTTACATGTATTTAATGAAATGCCTAAATTTTTGAAAAGTGTTAAAGTTGAGTATACATTTAGAGATGTATGTTGTGCTATTTTATTTGAATCTTATTAATTTAAAAGTACAATAATAAGTAACTTCTGATCGTAACAAAAGAGTAAACAAACTTTTATTTAAGAAGTTCAAATTTAATATTTTGTTTACAAGTTAAAAGAAAGAAAAAAATTAAAAAAAGCTGAACGTCTACTAATTTGCTTTAATAGTCTAGTAAAATAAAATGTTTGTAATATAAGTAACAGTTTATACTACTTGGTACATATTTAGTACCTTTGCAACTAGAACAGTTGATGTTGGTGATAAAACTAAAAAATTAAAACAAGACAAGTGATAGGCAAAATATATTTCTAGCGCATTATTTTGTGATCCCACAAAAATGATTGAGTGTTCCATAAAATTGAATATGGTTTCAAAAAGAGAACAAAATATTAATATAAAAATGGACCACGAGATTGCTTGTATCCTTTACACTTTTTTCTTGCGACTTATAGAAACTAAATGGCGAGTATTGCATTCGTGCACTAATTTTAACTCGAGACTGAAATTAAAAATGCCATGCGATGGTAGAGAAGTAAAAAAGTTAGGACGGCCATTCGGTCCATTTGTTGACCAAAATTGCAAAATTCGAATTAATTTTTCCCTAACTTGTCTTCTTTGAATTTGAATACAAAATAAAGGTTTGTACATATTGCTTTTGAAGGGTATCCTTAAAAGAGTTTATTTTGTTTTTTTTTTTTAATTTTCTCACAAACTAATGAACCGATTTATATTTTTTATTCTGAAAAAAGCTCTTTTATTATTTCAATAAAATTTGGTAGGAAGTGTTCATAGTTACCATCATTGACCACCCGCCGCCGCGCCGTAAGGCATATTTTTTGAGTATAAATTTGCCACGTAACAAGCAATTGTTTTTCTTCAAATGAGAAAGTTTGCCAGAAAAATTACAAATCTATTGCCGCAGGTAGATTTTGGCGCCCCTATGCCGCCATTTTGTTTTGGTGACATCTCTAAAACTTTTTCTTTATTATTCAGTTGTTCAAGCCAAATCATCATGGCAAGTTACACGATTGAACAGCAGTTCAAATGATAAAACTTTATTATCAAAACGAGTATTCGCTAACGCAAACGTGCATTGCGCCCATTTCTTAGATTTCAACTTGTCGAATTTTGCGACGGGACTTGGGCCTACACCCGTACAAGATCCAACTGACCCAGGAGCTCAAAGTTCATGACCATAGACAACGCCGTTCGTTCGTTGACTGTGCTTCGAATCGTTTGAAAGACGATCTTAATTTTGGCCGAAAAACCATCTTTAGTGACCTAGACGACATGTGGTTTCAGCAGAACAGAGCTACGAGCCGCACAACAAACGCCACGATTGATATTTTGCATGAACGATTTGAGGGTAGGGTTAAATTCCCCACTTAATGGCATACATGTGCCCTTCAAATAAAAAAAAATACTTTTGTTAATATCTCAAACACAGCTTGTTTTATTCTATTTCAAAGTCTACTCAACCATATTGGAAACCTCCTTTTAACAGAATTTAATATAAAGACTCTTTTGTCTCTTTCGGACGCAATATTCGGATGTAAGAAGACTAAGACTTACAAAATTACTGTTAAGCGTGAACTTTCTGAAAATATTTTGATTAAAAAGGAGTCAATACAACTTAAAAATTGGGGAGAGAAAAATGTTTGCTTTTTGTAGTTAAAGAAATACCTATATGACTGATTCATTTAGATATATAATTTTTCTTCAATTTACTATCAAAAATATTAAGGTCATCCTCGCAGAATAGTCTATACATTATTGTTATGTCCCTTAAACTTACACCATTGACAGCAATCCAATAAGGGTATCGATTATCACGCCATAAATTATTGCGGGAAAAACTAGTAACATTGCGACATCTCCGATACAGTATGGGGCTGGGCTGAAGGCAATGCTGTCTCGTCAAACGTTCTATGCGCCCTTGTGTTACAAGCAAAGATTGTGGTACCATACAGCATAGTACATAATCCCATACTTATAGGAGTTGTAGCAATATAATGCAGGAATATCACCGATACTTTTTTAGTATGGGACTCCATAGTCCATACTAGCATTGTCATAAATGCCATACACTTCTTTCCATGTAAATTCTCATCCTTGTCATTTGGATGTGGACTACCAACGATAAATTATGATTAGTCATGAGTAGTGCTTGCTCCAATAGCATATTTTAGTGTCTTAGACAAAAATAAAAAAAGAACAAACAAAATTATAGGCTATTGTTCTCTTACTTAGTCATTTACTACTCTTGAACACCGCTGGAAGGTATCATGCCTATCATTGTTTAATAGATATTTGTATGAACAAAGCTCTAGTGAAATAGTCAGTTGCCATACTAACTTCTAGGAATGCTTATTGTTATCAGTTTACCCTTGAGCTCAAGTTCGGGCGTAAAGGAAAAAAGTCCCGTTATTTGTTTGTTTCTATGTTTTCTGAGAAGTGGACTTTATTAGAAATAGGACCTTATTTGGCCTCCGTACCTTACTTCTAGAAATGCTTATCAGTTTACATTTGAGCACAAGTTGATTTTGGAATACTTTACCAGGCTCATTATATTTCTCACTCAATACAATGTGCAGACTTTCAAAACCACGTGCATCGGTATCTCCTTTCTGCAGACATTCAAAACCAATGCGCATCGATATATCCTTTTTAATTCTAACATCCTTTCTTATTTATTCTAATGCTCTCACTGTGTTTAAAAAATGAACAGCTTTAATTTTAATTAATTAATAGCTTTAAATACGCACACAGTTATTTAACCAATGATTATAAAATATTTTAACGACGGTAGACTATGGAAAGTTACACAGGCGCCAGAATAATTTCTTCGAGGGGTCAAACAAAATTAGAAAATAAAATTAAGTTGATGTTGTATTTTTAATTAAAATGCAAGACTCTTAAGGCAAAAACAGTATTTCATTAAAATCTAAATATAAATTTAAAAAAAAATTGACGACATTTATAATATAAAATATTTTCGCCCAATTTCTTCACATTCGTCCTAAGCTGTCCTACAGTATTATGTTTATATTTAGTTGAAATTGGCAGCCATACGAAAATGTCGAAATTAATAAAATAAAATTAAAATTTTTGATTAGAAGATTCGAAACAAGGATTTGAGGAATGTTTTCTTTGGCTACATGCTTTTGGTATTTATTTGCTTTTTTCTTTTATTTATGTTGAACGGAATTATGCCATTGTTAAACATTTTAAAAGTGTTGGCATTTTAAAGCAATTAAAAATAATTTTGATGCACAACGACGACGTTATCTATTATTCTTGTTATATTCCAAGTCTATATAGCCCCATGCTATCCTTGTTGGCACTTATTCTAACATATTTTTTTTCTAACAAGATTATAAATCAAAGGTAGTACCATAAACTATGTCTGGCGATGTTGTATTTCATCCGCATCTAATTGAAGAACAAATTGTAAACGTACATTTTAAAACGATAAAGTCAAAAAAGCCAACATGATATGCCGTTGTTGTGCAATATGGTAAAAACATCACAGAACCACCAATTTTCTCCTTTTCTACATCATTCACGATATTTAAAGATCTTAAAACAAATTTATTCGATATTTGAACCATAAATGTACAGCAGAAAATAACTAATTATTCCTATAGATACCAAAAGTGAAAACATAATACACAATTATAAAATAAGAATTACTTTTTTCTAAAAAAAGAAGTCGAAAAATTGCCAAATAAAATGAGCTTTATTGCTTTGATTACAGTATTAACGCCCTAGCCTATAGATTTTGCTGTACCAGAAAATACCCAGTTTCTAACTATAGCATTCAGTCATTTGACAGAGGTATAGCTTAGTACTTTTATGAAGAAATTAATAGGTACCGATTGGAGTACTAACAATTTGTGCATTATGCAATTGTGCGTGTGTAATGTTCTTACACGTTATAGCCCCGATTTACATTTATGAAAAATGAGCTTTATTCTACAAGTGTCGAATTAGCACTTTTTTCGAAACTAGTTGTTGAAACAAAAATTTGTAGCTCGACGATTTAAATAAAAAGTGGCATGTAGTGCTAGGTTGATATCAAGTTACACTACACTTTTTGATTTTATTAAAACTAAGTACGCAATTAGTTGATAATTATTTGTTGTAAATTAGTTGCGAAAAGAAAAAAATGTATGTAAAAAAAGGGGGCATGTAGTGCTAACTTCGAAAATTTAAAATGCAATTAATTGTAGCTTTTTCGTTAAAAATAACTTTCGGAAGCAAAGAAATTCCAAACATTGTTTTACTTAGATTTTTTTTAAATAGGTGATATAAGCGCATTCTATCAGCCAATAGATAAACGGTGTCAATTGAACACTACATACCCCCTTTTTTTAAATGAAATTGTGGATAGATCTACAATGTGTAAATTGAAACAAGTCAAGTTTGGACCTGATTCTGGAAAACCCATGTAGATATTATTCACCCGTACACCGAATTTTCTTTATAACATTACAGACTCGTCCCAAGTTAGGTGAGTATCTATTCCTTTTTCACAGTATATGCATAGTACATTCAATATTGAGGCAGTTGTATTCAGCTTCTTTGCCAACAATGGCCACTCGATATTAAGTTTCTCAATCAGAAACAGACGAGGCTCTCGAATCAAGACTTTTTAAATCCTACGATTCTATTCATTTAAATAACAAAAAAAAAAAACAAGTTATAATTGTAGATAAATGTTTTCTGGTTACCTATTTGTTTATTCTTTCTTAATACCATCTCGAATTTACCCCTACAACCCACACACATACAACGATTAATTTTTCGTTGTGGCAGCGAAGACGTTTACTTTCGAGATGGCGTAACAAAGTATACACTATTACAACCAACTAAAGGAAGGAGGAAGGAACCCAAAGGCTAGCCAAAGTCGTTTCGAGAGAATTCGTTCTCCATAGATATCTGCTTCGCCAGAGTGTTAGCCAACCAACCACCACCGGCGGCGCGTCGTTGTCGTTCCAATAACCAACCGTAAGGATTCTTATAGAAATATATCCGACCGTGGGCGAATTTTTTCTTTTCTTTCTTTGTGTGTACCTGTTATATATTATAGCATGTTTTTTTTTATTTTGAACATTATTCCACTGCTGCCTTGTCATGTCCTTCTCAATTGTCCTTCTTTAATGTTTCTTGTGCAAACAGTGCACACCAACACATCCAAATCAAAAAATGTTTTAATGTAGGTAGGTACCTACATACTTTTAGAATTGTTAATTTTTTGTGTGTTACATACTTCCTTCATTTCATGTATAAACAGGTATATACTTCTACTGGATGCATTCAGAAAGACTTAGATAGCTGTTGGTTTTATATGTATAAGACAATCGTTAGTTTTTTTAATCTAAAAGAAAGAAAAAAAAAGTCTTGTGCTTAAAACGGACTTTAATTTTTAGCAAATGAGAAAGAAAATCTTCAGAACTTCATAAAAGTATTTACCTACCGTCAGTTTTTTATTCAACACTGAAATTTAACCATAAATTCGAACAGATAAGGCAAACAAAATATTAGTCAGAAGAAAAAAAGGAAAACATTTTTCTTTTATTGTTGTGGTGAACTTTGTTTCAAATGCAACTGTAAAAAATGTTCATTTCAACAATATATTAAAAAAAATACTTTTTTCCAAAAATAAATTAGCTTTCTCAGGAATTTATGTTCATACAAACAAAGCTTCATTTAAGTTTGCTTTTCATTAATACGTAGATATGTTAGTCAAAATCACACAGCGTAAATCACCAACAAAAATTGCATATCCTATCCTTCGAACCGTTGTTATATATCCTAGCTGATTGGCCCTTGTTTTAGTCGCTAATATTTTGGAATTTGAGGCAAGCCATATAGAATTGACCTCTTTTCTTTTGATATTGTTGCTTCTCTCAAGAAGCCTTTTTAATTGTATCCATATTTGTCTGGATCAGCAAGATAATTGCTGTTGAATCCTTGAAAACATCTATTTTTTCTCTTTCTGTAACTATCAAAGTCTTTTGGGATCCCACTTAAATCAAAATAGTTGTGTTCAATACTCTCTTAGATATTCTATAAAAAAAAAGTTTTTAAAATGAAGTACAACACTTTTTATACACTTTTTAGGAGATTTTTATTTGATTTATAAAAATTCTAACTTTTGTTCCTAATTTGCCTCTTTATTTTATGATTTTGTAATGAGAGAATACAAACCTATCCATGAATAATAAAGGTTTCCGAAAACTTGCAGCAGGTATAAAAAGCAAACATTTTTCAAAATGTGTGGCCTCGATCTAGTTGTTTAGTAGTGTATGTAACACAATTTTGAACCCAAAGTAATGAAGTATGGTAAGGAGCTTCGGCAATTACCATAAGTGCACTTACAACATTTTCAACAAATTATTGATATATTAACCCACACAAGACTTTTTTTGAAAAAAATGTTAATTCTGGCAAAATAATTGCCTTAAAATTTCAATACTAGATATGAGAGGTAAAAGAACATTCCTTAAAACTTACTAAATTTTGAAAGCAAAAATATAATATTCTTTGTCTTAGCTAAAGAATCTCCCCTTTCTTATATTGATAAATATTTTTGACAATTTGATAAATGTCATTACCTACGTTTTTAATACCGTAAATAAATTTCCTAGAAAAATTCTTACATTATTTTTCGGAATGGTACACATAATTTTAGAATGCATTAAGCAGTTCACTTAAAGGTTCGAGTCTCTACCAAGACGTCTGACGCAAATAAGTTTCTAAGAACAATACAAAAATTGAAAAAAAAAAACTGCCTTCGATGGAATCATATAAAAAGGATAGCGTTTCTCCTTGTAACGTATTCAAAGCTGGCCATCTTTTACATTAATAGTTATTTCCATCAAAATAAGTTTGAAAGTTAATTTTTACTTGCAGTGGACAAAATACAAAATTCCTGGAAATACTATTTACAGGTATTTTTCATACAGAAAAGTATATTAATTCGTACTTGGAGATAAATATTTTCGAAACATGTCTACCTTTATCCAGCAATAAGAATATCACTATACAAACGAATTCAATTTTTTTTTACTTGCTTGACGAAGTTATAGATAAACCCACTTTCATATATGTAACTACCCCAACTTTTTAGTCGTTTGTCGTTCTTTCTTACAAAAAAGTATTCTTATTGTTTACCACCATCGCATTGTCTCAACTTATCGTCAATGTTAAACTGTTTTTTTTTTTTTTGTTAATCGTATGAACGTTTGTGAGTATTTCCTTGTAAGAAAATGAAAATAAAGCAAGGGTATTTGCAATTTATGCCCACATATGCATTTATGGCAGAAACAACGGGGGGCTATGGCTAAGTTGTTGTATTTTTAGATTTATTTTTTATTTAGCTTTTTTGTTTCATTCGCAGTTCTCCACTCACGCAAGAAACGTAAGAATATTTCTATTCCTTATTCTACTATCAAAAATTGAAAAGTCTGCCATATAAGGGTTGGTATGGGCAACAGCAAGTGGAAAAATATCTAAAAGGGAAAAAGAAAACGTGTGTGATATGTAAATGGGGTGAAATTCGCGTCATCAATTTTCTTTCCTCTGTATATTTTTTTCCACAAGGATAAAGGTGTTTTAAAGACATGGCAGACAAGAATTTAATTGTATTGATTTTAAGATCATAATGTATACGCATAAAGTATAAAAAGCTTGTTTTGCAGAAATTATTTTAGCCAGAGTAAACAAAAATAAGAGCATGTAATTTTTTTTATTGATATACACATGCATTCATGAAAGGCCTACAATAACAATATTATTGGGGTAGTAATATTATATCAAATAATAACAATTTTAAAAAAGGAAGTAATTTTAATATTGTTAAAAATGTGTACCGTAAAAGTTAACACGCCTCAATTAAATTTAAAAAAAAAAAGAGGCTGGCTGTCGATCTTGCTTGATACTTTAAAAAATATTTATAACAATATTTGGTGTGAGATAAATAATTTTAAGTCAATGTCTTTCTTTGTTCTCCTAATTATGTTTTAATAAAAAAGTTGTCAGTTGAATTTTTCCAAAAAAAATAACTAAAAATTAACAAACAAACTTTGCATTTGATGAAATAGTTTCATTTTGAAATCTATTTTTGCTAACGAGATTTTTAATCGAAACCCAATTGTTACCGATGTTAGTAGCATTTGTTAAAAGTTTGTATTTATTCTTATAGAAGCAAATAGAGATTGGATTTTTCTAAGAAAATTAAGCACAGATTGAAATAATTTTGAAGTCACTACCTTAATCTATTCACGTGATATAGAGAATCGAATATAAATTTTAACCAAGTTTGCGTACTATTGTTTGCAGACTTTTTAAATTTTATGCAAAAACTGACAATTGTATGAAAAATTTACTAAATGTCAAAAACAAAATTTTCTTTAAGGTGAAATTAGTTTGAAGTCGGTATCAGTTTTTAGCAACTTTTAGCATCTATCTAGTAACTCGGCGTCAGAATTTAAATTGATAACGTGATAGATTTCCCCGAAGTCTTCGTAGATCTATGTAAAGGGTGATTTCTTAAAAGCTATAGGAAAGTTTTTTTTTGCATTTTTTTGAAGATTATTTCATGCAAATTTTGACCTTGACTGCTTCTAAAATGGTCCATCCGCTTAGTCCAATTTTGGCATACTCTTTCCAACATTTCGGCCGGTATCTCACGAATTAATGCTTCAATAATTGCCTCTCAATGCGTCAATTGAAGCGAGCTTGTCTGTATAGACATGAGGTTTAAAATAGCCCCACAAAAAAGTGTCTAAAGGTGTTAAATCGCACGATCTAGGCGACTATTTGTCTGTTCCCGAACGTGAAATGAAATGTTCACCGAACTCGCCTCTCAATAAGTGAATTGTTGGGCGTGCTGTGTGGCATAGCGCTCACCATTCAAAGTTACGTTAGGATTAGCATCATCTTTGAAGAAGTATGGTCCAATGATGTGACTAGCCCATAAACCGCACCAAACCGTGACTTTTTCTGGATGCATTGGTAGCTCTAGCAATGCTTCTGGCTGATATTCACTCCAAAATCGACAATTCTGCTTATTTACGTACCCATTGAGCCAAAAATAAGGTTCGTCGCTAAACATAATTTTTCGTTTAAAAGCGCGCGATCACCGTTCTGGAACGTGAAATGAAATGTTCACCGAACTCGCCTCTCAATAAGTGAATTGTTGCGCGTGCTGTGTGGCATAGCGCTCACCATTCAAAGTTACGTTAGGATAAGCATCGTCTTTGAAAAAGTACGGTCCAATGATGTGACCAGCCCATAAACCGCACTAAACCGTGACTTTTTCTGGATGCATTGGTAGCTCTCGCAATGGTTCTGGCTGATATTCACTCCAAAATCGACAATTCTGCTTATTTACGTACCCATTGAGCCAAAAATGAGCTTCGTCGCTAAACACAATTTTTCGGTAAAGAGCGCGCGATGAACTTTCTTAACAGAGAACGAATTTTGATAGTTAAGTTCAATAATTTGCAATTGTTTTTGGTTTGTAAGACGATTCATTGTTAAATTATAGACCAAACTGAAGATGTTTGACAGTAAAACAAAACACGAAACGTGCGTCAGCTGTTTAAACCAGTGTTGCAAAAAGAAAATAGCTAACAAATCACCCTTTATATCTCTGTGTCTGTTGTTTATGTGGATTCTTTAACTTATCTCTATTATGCAGTTGCAGTCTGGCTTTTTGGATGATGATGTTTAAGCGGTTCTATGCACATTTTGCAAAAAAGAGCAGAATGTCGTTTTTTTTAGGTTATTAAGGTTTTTAAGTTACCTTTGAATCAATCAAGTTGTTATTAGAAATTTTGAGGATGAGTAATAGTAAACATACTCGTATATTGCATGAATGCGCTCACCCTTTTTCAAACATTGGAGTCTCACCAATTGGTTGCTTATTGGGATGTCTTACACAGATTTTGGACGTTGCGTTTATTGAGAGAATCTGTTTGAAACCATTTGGCCTGTAATTTTTACAAACGACTTGTTTATAAATATGTGTAGCGCTAATAAATCCCAATTAAATTCAAAATTAAAATTGTTTATTTTTGTTTCATTCTTAATATTTCATTTGCACGGTCCCTTCATCAATTTAGTTTTCATCATGTTTAGTTCCTGTCTGATGAGAACACCGGTGACGACATTCTCCTTACCTGGATTGTATATAATTTCTGGAGCGTATTCTTTTATAAAAGTGCACCTATAGCAAGTGCTATTAGTTTGTGATCTGTATAAATGCGGATACCACTTGCACCGTTAAAATAGTTTCGAACATTCTTCAATACTGAAATTATGTCCCTCTCGTTTGTGGCTAATTTTCTTCTGTTTGGCTTATATAAATAATTGGTTTATTTTCTTGAATAAGCATTGCGTCTTTGACTATTTAAGCTTCTGTAGGAACCTCGTATTTCCCATTAAAATCAGGTTGGTTGAGCGTAGCTTGTTTACAAAGTTTATCTTTCAATGAGCCGTTTCGACCGTTTCAGTGTTACGTTCAAACGCAATTTAAGAATTTTACGAGTCACTGCTCGGGCGCTTATTAATTTGTATTAGACTTATTTTTATTCAAATATTGATTGGTAAGAAAATAAATGGATATAATTAAAGAGCTCTTCAATTAACTTCGCCCGAGACAAATAAGACAAAAAAAGCTTGGAAATAACAAGTTGCAACTCCACCACCGACAGCCTGTTGCTTGACAAATAAAAATAAGAAAGTGATTGTCCTATGAGTTTACAGTTTCGCGCTCCAAGTTGGGTGAGGTCACCTTCCACTTGTGCGCGCCACCTGATTCGCGGTCTTCCTCTACTGCGCTGTCCTGTGGGTGCGGATTCGAAGACTTTCCGGGCCGGAGTATTGGTTTCCATGCGCTCTACGTGACCCAGCCATCTTAGTCGTTGGACTTTTACTCTTCTGGCTAAGTCTACGTCGCTGTACAGCCCGTACATTTCGTCGTTCCATATTCTCCTCCACTCCCCTTCGATGCATACGGGACCGTAGATCACACGAAGAACTTTTCTCTCGAAGCGACCCAAGGTGCTTTCATCCGCTTTTGTCATGGTCCATGCTTCTGCACCGTATAGCAGGACGGGGATGATAAGGGTCTTATATAGCAACACTTTGGTCCCTCGAAAGAGGACTTTACCACTCAATTTCTTTCTTAGTCCAAAGAAACAGCGGTTAGCAAGAGTTTTTCTGCATTTGATCTCAGCATTGGTGGTGTTTTCTGCGTTTACAGCGGAGCCTAGGTAGACGAAGTCCTTGACTACCTCAAAGTTACGTCTGTCGATTGTGACGTTTTGACCAAAACGTCGATGTTGTATGTCCTTTCTAGACGACAGCATGTACTTTGTTTTGCCCTCATTAACCGTTAAACCCATTTTTGCCGCCTCTGCCTCAATACTCACAAAAGCCCCATTGACATCACGCTGAGTTCTTCCGATTATGTCAATGTCATCAGCATATGCCAGTAATTGGACAGATTTTTGAAAGATAGTGCCTCTAGTGTTGACGTGTGAGCTCTGCATTGTTCTTTCAAGCACGATGTTAAAAAAATCGCATGACAGTGCATCACCTTGTCTAAAACCTTTTTTGACATCGAAAGGTTCTGTTAAGTTGTTTCCAACCTTTATGGAGCAGCGTGAATTCTCCATGGTCATACTGCACAAACGGACGAGTTTGGCAGGGATGCCAAAACTAGACATGGCTCTTTACAGCTCGTCCCTGTAGATGCTGTCATATGCAGCCTTGAAATCGATGAAAAGATGGTGGGTGTCGATTTGGTGTTCTTGAGTTTTTCCCAGGATCTGCCGTAATATGAATATTTGATCGACTGTGGACTTTCCTGGTCTAAAACCACACTGATAAGGACCTATCAGGTTGTTGACGATGGGCCTTAGACGTTCACATATTACGGCAGAGAAGATTTTATAGGCGATGTTAAGTAGACTTATTCCCGGTAGCGTGTAACGTAGCGAATATAAGAATGAAGCTTAATTTCAGTAATTTGCTTACATAAGTTTGATATTTTCTTTTTGTTTAAGGTAACTGTAAAAAATGAAGAAAAGAATTTTTACATTTCTTTGATGAAATTTTGCTCATCTGCTAAATTTGGTGGAACAAAATGTCTACTCTATACCGCGATATTTAGATTGCACAATGTGGGCGAGTGTTTTTAAAAAGGTTGATGAGTTTTAAGATACTCGTAGCTTGAATCTTTTAGCATTGTAGATAATTTCAATGCTCGAACTGCTGATATTCAATTTATCAATGGAAAGGTCTTTATTTTCTTTCCCATCACAAAAATTCAAAAGATTAAGTAGCAAAAGCGAAAGTTAAAAAATGTTTGGAACTTTTTGAAAATTGTGGGGTTATTTTGAATGGAAGAGTATCTGGGGATGCAGATTGTACATTCACGTTTTGTGATGTAATGGCTTATTCAACATCGATTACTGTATATGCTCGTTTGATTTTTGACCATATGCCTTTTAGAAATGAGTTTTACTCCGCCTCTATCAATATCAGCTAATGTTGTCAACTTTGGCACTTGAATAAAGGCTCAATTGATTACACCTGAATGTGAGCAAATTTATTGGGTGATGCAAGAGACAATACACCCTTTTCTTCACACACCTTTAGCGGTGTGGAAACTGTCCCTTGTACTGCAAAAAGCTGGACTTAAAATGGCACTAGGCAAGGTTAATAGAATCAGTTATGAGTTCTATAAAAATGCCCATTATGTTTCCTAGAAGAAATTCTTATTCTGCGTAAAACATTTTTTTAACTGGTGGAATTAATAGGTCTTTTCGAAGTTCAATAATTGTGTTCCAAGCTAGCTTCTGTTTTGGTTGCTAATCAATCGACAACATATGCAATTCAAATAGAATAGTCCATTTAAATAAAGACAAAATAAACATATTTTGTTTACACTTCAGAATTTTCAGAAAGTAGTTAACTTTAAGCAAGCGTCAAACTACGAACAGAAGCTCATCGTAAGTGCATATGTTTGTTGTTAGTAAGAAAATAATACAATTATAGCCTAACACAAGCATAAAATACAAAACACAATTAACATTTAACTTTTACAGAACAAAAAATAAAATAAAGACGTTTTCGATAGTAGAGCACTGGTTCTAAGCAATGATTTTAATCCCACCTTATTTAGATTTAAATCTATTCGACTTAAAGCTGCATTCTTACCATAGCTAGTTCTATAAAAGTTAATATGTATAAAATCAAATGTACGCAGGTGATGAGTTCCGCCTCGGTATTTCAAATATACACAAGAAATCAAATAAGCTACATCATTTTCACCATTAATGAGTTGATGAAGAAATATTAAGTCATTATTAAAAAAAACTAATGTTATTCAAATTATTTACTTTTTAGATGATTTTTGATTTTTTACTTGAATCCTATAATTTGTTCAAGTATGTATGGGGACATAATGACCTTGATACAAACTAATAGAATTTTGTATTCCAAATACTAGAAACCAACTTTAACAAACCTTTAAGGAAATCATGTGAACTAATTGATAAAGGTTCCATGAAACCAAGATATACCAAGTATATCTGAGCCCGTATGATCACATTTAAATTTTTAAGAATCTTACGTACACTTTTCAAGGATAGTTTTCCCCCTGAAAACTTCCTTAAAAACATTGTCATTAATGGAATAAATGAGAGAGTAGTTTTTACTAAAAATATTGATCAGAAGGTTCAATAGACGATTTCCTCATAGTTAGAGCTATACTGATCTGATGCACCTAGACATGAGCATACTAACCGTTACAACCGGTTGGGTTAAAAAGAAACTACCGATGATGTGTGCAAGGGCTTCAGTTATGAGGAAGAGCAAGAGACACTGTCTAATTCTTAAGCCAGCACTTAGTCACACTGAAAAAACACTCTTTTTCGATAATCTTGAAGAACTCGAAGACATTCCAGGAAACAGATTATTACGCCTAAGCCAATTCTCTAAAAAACTAAAACAAGACAATCCACAGACATCATACCTTTTAATTATGTATTTTTCTTTTAGTGAAGTTCAATAATTCAGGGTATAACAATGGATTTTATTGATTAGTGTGGCCATAAGGTAATCAGTCGCCACATTGTCCACAAAACCTAACGTTTGTTAGGTTTTGTAAGATTCTGCCCAAATTAATAAAACAAAACTGTGAAATTAAAAGGAAATACCTGTTACCTGTTTTAAAAAAAAATAAACAATTAATCACCTTCTATTAGAAGAAAATTGATTCACAAGTCACACCATTATTTCACGTTCACACACGCAGATCAATGCTTAAAAATAATTTAAATTTTTTAATGATTACTTAAAAGCGCTTAGATGTTTTCAATTTCTCTACAATTTATATGGATGATGTCATTATTTTATCGACAGAGATAATAAAATTAAAACCTCATTCCATCCGCAAAAACTTTCCTTAGAGTGAATAGCCATAGCAAAAAAATGTGTTAACGATTTTTAATGCAAAGCAGCCGCAAAGTATCACAGATTCGGTCTAAAAAGTGATTAACATCGCATACGCGAAGCACGTTGATCCATCCATCCAAAAGGTCCATTTTGTTTGCTAATTTTTCCCAAGGGTGCGTTACTGCAAATCCTTGTACGTTATGTTTGAAATCAAATTTATTATCAGTGGCTCGTATTTTTTTCTCTTGAGCTGTAGGCAAATTCACCCAGTGGTCAGGTTTTTTTTAGAAAAAAATTAAAATTGGTCTCATCCACATTCAACCGACTTAGCGTTCAACAAACGACTCTCCCTTGATGCATAGGAAGCCGAATCAAAATGTATTTCACTTAATTTTGAACCAAGGGATGTGTTGGTTATATTTCGTACACGCTTTTCCATTCGGGAAGGTCTGCGTTGTTATTTTTTAACACGATGTTGATGGTTTTTTTGTGTAAATCTCCTCTGGACTTTATTGGGATCATGTGGTTTTTTGTCCGTTTTATGTGTACATTCGTGGTTATGTGAGAAGAGCAACACATTATTTTGCTAGAACAATGTGGGATTTGCTTTTTTTCAAAAGGGAATATATAAAACACAAGAATACAATCTACTGTGGACTTTTTTTAACACTTAAATGAAACTCAATTGAAAAGAGTATCCCCAAAACCTCTTTAAGGGAGAACGTGGGAACTTAAAACGATATATTGGAATGAAAAGAATGCAAATAAATGTTTAAGGGTTTCAACCAGTTGCTTCAGGGCTTAATTTCTTTTGGTAATTACATTGCGTTTTCATTAATTGATAACATTATGTAAATTGCGAAATGCATTAAATTAATAACCTATTGATGTTAAATCGTGTTTCAAGAATGAAAAGCCAGATATAATTAAGCCCATATCCATAGATCTATGATACAGTTACCTAAAACTATATGGATGTTATTAAGTTTATTAGAAATGTCTGATTAAATTTACATACACACAAGCATAATTTTCGATATTTTTCTTTCATCGCCGCGACATTATAAAGAAAGAAATCTTGAATTAAACCATACCCAAATATGTGCGATCATCCGATTAGATTGGATTCTTGATAGGCCTGAAGCGATATGTTCGCCTAACAATATGGATTAAAATTATAAATATATACACATACACATATATTCGAATTAAAAACATTAGGTTCTCTTTTTACAAATCAAAAAAAGTGAAAATATATATAAATGTCACCTCGAAATAAATAAAAATAAAAAAAATACTAAAGGTTGGTAAGAATTGATTTTCGACTCGAATAAAAGATATTTACTTCATCTTATAAAAAGATATTATTTTTAACAGTCTGTACATTTTTTATAAGAATCCAACTTCCAGTTTTTTTATAACAATTAAAATCTATTAAAAATTTAGTTAACAAAAACAGATTTTGAAATCAATCTTATTTTATCATAACTATGCAAATTATTGTTGCTAACTGAAAGTTCCAAGAACAAGAGAAAACTTATAAGAAAAGGTTTTCGATTTAAATATGATGAGAACAAAAGAAGAGAACGACTTCAAATTTTGTTCATCTCACAAAAAATTTTGGTATCAAACAAAAAATGTTACAATGTAGATACTTTACGCTCGTCCTTAATGACATTTCTTTCGAAAGCTAAATAATGAAGCCAATTTTCTGACACAATATGCAGTTGTTAAGAAAACGTGAAATTCACAAATCTGATAGCCTTTAATTGTTCAGAGGAGGTAAATAAAAAAGGAGGAGATAAAAAACAGCATTTTTCAAGACAGTCCCTTAAAAACGGAGAATCCTCAATGCTGTCTAAGACGTTACTCTCCCCCAATGCGACTATCGATGTGTTAGGATGCTGAACAGCTTTCAATTTAAGGTATGTGCTTCACAGACCTTATTTTGTGTAGTGATCACATATTTTACATTTCCATTAACACAGCTAAGTGTTAAGGGTTTCTCCCACGATGCGGAAGTACTTTCATCTAAGAAATGATCACTTATACCCTTGACTCGATTTAAGACTTATTGTTTAGAGAAGGGATTCGTTTTTCAGCCATATATATCTCATTCATCAGATATTCGAAGCCAATGTTCATAGGTATCTTCTTTTTAATGTGATCCTATTTTTCGAATTGGTCGCACTGTCCTTAATTATTATAATTGCTTGTGTGTTGGTATTATATAACAATAAAATAATAACAACGAAAATAATAAATGCTTTCTTTAATTTAACTAATTAGCAATATAACATTTATTAGATGCTAACCCATCTAAAATTCCAAAGATGACAATGACCTCCTGATGTGGTTTCTTTAAACAAATAAATAATGAGATAAAATAACAAAACCTACATTACATTTCATTTCATTCACCTTAGTTTCTAAGACTGTCCAGTAGCACCAGCTTTAAAAGACAATAACGATGTATGACGATGAAGAAGTTATCATCAATAATGTAATTCGGATCCTGTTGCCTAGAGTTAGCTGTTCATGTTTTTTTACTTAAAAAAGTCTCCTGGAGATTAACTTATTTGTAAATAAAAAGGGTAAACACAAAACACAAAATTTTCTACTTTTTCATTTTCCCCATATTGTAACTAAGTTTGCGAGGGCTTTCCAATTCTTTTCTACACTTTTTTTCTTCAGCCAAATTGGCTGTCGTTATACACTGTTACACCCTTGTCAAGGATCCGTTTGGGAGGCTGCAGATGCGAGCCATTCGAGAGATGGTGATACATGTTGTAGGTCGACCTTCCATAAAATAATGAATCGGAAAGAATGCGTGGTTTGAGAAAAAACCGCCAACGGATTGTAATGGATTTCAAGCAAATGGACTAAAAATTACCTTCTATTATTTTTTTTTCTAATTCATTCTTTGCATTGCATAAAACAAGGTCCTAAATTACAGAAGATGTATGAAGCGGAGGTCAAGTTTTGCTTGTGTGATTTCACTTAACCATGCTGTTGGCTGTGTGTAACTGTAATTTACATTTAAATTTATGGTGTGTGCGACGTGAGGACGTTGTAAACGTAGCAATCTGTCATTCGCATGTGGTAATTTTACACCACTTAAGTAGCCTTTATGACCTTTTTGGGTTTATTTTTCTTTTGGTGTTTTTCTGAAGGTAATGTTGATAGAGTTTTTTTATGTCATACTTAGTGGGTTGTGTTTTTTATTTTATTTTTTTGGGAAAGTGGACATTCCTTTATAAAATTTGCGGAATCAGGCAGTGCCTGAAATTGGCTTGAATATTTTAAACTTAATTAAATGTTTCTATCATTCATTTTTTGATATTATCTACTTTATATAGAAATGGTGTGTGTGTAGGTACTGTTTTTTTATTTTATTAAAAATGTTAATATTCACCTTGCACGTTGATTTTTATAAATCATTTGTGTTCATTGCCTATACCTAAGAAAAATAATTTTATTCCTGGGCATTAGCGCTACACAAACTGACCATTGTGTCAATTGTTCAATATTCTTGTCTACGACTTTTCCGGACGGAGAGAAAATTTCGACACCTTGCGTGATCGTGATGGATAGATAATAGTTTTTTTGCTTCTCATAGAAAGTTATTGTCCGATTGTCGAACATTATATCGACGTTTCAAGGTGCCTAGAAAGGTATTTAGAAATATGTGAGTGTGTTTTTGTACGTTCGGGATGCCCTTTTTCTTCATCCATGTCTTAAGAACAAGCAAAAGTATCGACTTCAAATAAATTTTATTTTGTAGATAATAAAATAAAATAAATAAATAGGGTGGCACAACAGTCCGTCGAGAAGTAGAGCACAGCGACTTACAACTCTCAACCATTCTTGTGTGCGAGTCATTTTAGAAATAGAGGTGACCTATAGTTTGGATGTTCCGAAAGTCTAAATTGAGAAAGCACTATTTATGACAAGAATTTCTCTTGGAGGAACTAGTTCTCAACGAACTGTTGCACCACGTAATTTATTTGGTAGTTTTTCTTCCTGAATCGTTGTTCCTCACATAAGGGGCCAACAATTCTCCAATACCTTCCTCTGGAACGCGCTTGGCCAAAGTGCCTCTTATTAAACACGCAGGTTTCGGATCTACATATATGTAAGTATTGGCAAAACCATCGTCCCGTGCAACAGCAGCTTAGAAGCTATGGGAAGATTTTTGGATTTAAAAAGCTTTGACAAGCTGACCACCCATGTTCTTCTTCTTCTACGTTGTTATCTGCTGCTTCTATTGGCTCAAGCTTTTTAAAAGATGCACTACTTCGCATTCATGATCTGCTTAATTAATAAATTAATATAGGTAGTTACCTGTCATTTTTTTAATTTCGTATTCAAGTCCCTTCTCTTCTTCATATACTTTTTTACCTTATAACATTGATACATTTTTGTTGTAACGAATTTAAAACTATTCTAAAATAGGAGGCTTTTATTCTTGAGATAATTTTAAATTGTGTTGGAAAAATCCAACGTCATCTCAAATTATATCCTCATTAATATACATCTGCTAAGAAACCCAAATCCCTATAAACCCCCCAGAACGACAAAAATGCTTACAGGTGTATTCAACTCATATTGGCAGCAAGGACTAAGGGTGTCTGGACCACAACTGCATGCTTGCATGTGCACAGAGTAGCCTGCCATCTTTGCTGTTGTTAGGTCTAGATGGTCGTTACGCATTTTCATGCCTATTCATTTTATAATAGCGAGGCCTGATTTGTTCCATATGCTTATGAATTTTGAGTCCTGATTTGTATCGAGTGAAGGAGTTTTGTTGTTTTTGTACTCAGAGGAATTACGCACCCACATTCTTACACCGAAATGGTGAGGTACATCCGTAGTTATCACGTCCTTAAATCTTGTTGTGATAACCCCTGACTTTAAAAACGAACTACAGAAAAAAAAAATATACATTACAAGAACAAAATTCCGTACAATATCGCGGCCATCTCGATTTAAAGTTGTCAAATCCAATACTAAAAATTCTTTAAATGAATTAATGCATTTCAATTATAATCATCTTAAAGAAGAACGAAAATGAAAACATAATAAATCCAAACATCTATAAAATGATAACTCTTCATTTAAATGTTCATATATTCAAGATGTTTATTAAATTAAAAATAAACCTTACATACTATTAACAAAAATTAAACGATAATCTTCATTGTTATTAAAAAAAAAAGGAATATTCATAGAAAATTAAAGAAACAAATCTTCCTAGAAAATAAAATAAGAAAAAGAATAATCAAAACAAACCAAAGTAGTAAAACGGTAACTTCAATTTGACATTTAGCGGGTTTCGCTCTCTTATCACCTAATTACCTAACAGCATAACTTACACTACATCATTTTTTTACTAAGAGAAGTTTTATTCGAAAGAGATATACTATAGCTATGATAAAATTTTATTAAAAAAAAAAAATTATTAGAAATTGTTTCAGAATTTAGGATAAGATGGATAGAGATAGATTTCTAAATATGTTTTATTCATTTCGGATATCTATCCTAGCTTACATAATTATTTTGAAATACGAGTACATAAATAATTGTTTTCTTTTACTTTATTTTAACTTGATAGCTTAAAAGGCAATGACAAATAAATAAACAATTTAACAGAAAAATTGTATTGAATTTCTTAAATTGGAACCTAGGAAACTGATTTGAGTTTGGTTGGAGGAAGGTCTCAATCATTTAACTGTAGCGATCCGCATTAACTGTAACTTTAACTTTTTGTCCATTTTCTTCGAAAAAATAGTGACCTAACACACCAAATTCAGCAACTGCACACCAAACTGTCTCATAAGGGCCACGCTATTATGGTTACTAAAAGCGACTATCTATACCCACAATACCATTTTATCTGTAAATAGCTTTAAATATAAACGTCTAAAAATACGGGATGATTTTAGGGTTTTTTGCCAGACCCTGCATATGAAGATTATTGCATGGAATTGAGGGCAGGTTATCCTTAATTTACACCTGTTTTTTTTTTATTTGAAAAGAAATTAATTATGAACGATATTTGATTGTTTTGTTTTTATTTAGAACATATATTAATTTCACTTAATAATCAATTTTCTTTTATTTTTGTTTTAACATTAAATATAAATGACATTAAAACAATAATATATAAAATCTATACGAAGAAAAATACACAAAAAAAAATAATAAAATAAAACCGCTGCAGAAAGGATGATGATATTTTTTTTACGAGTTGAGATGATCATCTTTCAAAGGACTATAGCAGGAGTGGCTGGTCTGATTTCCTATCGATATAATCCGGGAGTTATTAAGATGAGCACACAGGTTAAAAATGGACGTTTTAAATGGTGACGTCACTAATTTTGTTTTTCAAATTCTAGAAATTCGATTTTATTGTATTTGCATTGGTAAAGTGCACGGGGGTTTTTCTATTTCTATACCCCAGATTTTAGTACTCTTTTTTTATAATACCTTTTTATTTATGTTTGGGATTTAACGTAAAATTAAAAAAACCGAAAGGTTTTTTGTTTTTTTTTTTTACGAAATGATTAAACTTTAACCAATAAGGTCAACACGTGGGTTAATATATTATTTTTACACGAAAAGATTTCGATTTCTAGGGTTTTACCAAATTTGTTTAGGTATCGTCGTTAATAAGTTGTTTCTTTATTTTTTTTTAATTTTTAAACTTTTAGACTTTTTAGCTACAGAATAATTTGCAAGTTTATGAAGCACGTGACTTTTTAAACGTCTTCCGCAAGAGCGGTCCGCGTCTTCCACGAGTTTCAAGTCGTACAACAAAATGCCCTACAAGATCCGCGCTCGCTGCTAATTTTTACTCTAAGACTTTGAGTTCCACAATCCATAATTCAAAATGATTTTGACCAAAGAATCGTAAATAATATCTTAAAACTTATTTAGGAATTTATTAGTAATAAATGTGAGGTTCTTAGACTTTTTGAGTCAAAATAATCCGAAACCAGGCATACACTTGCATCCATCATTGATATGGAATATAATTGTCTTATTAACTTGTTTGTGTCAACGATATGGTGACTTTATTATGCTGAATAGCTGCACTCTTAAAAGAACTCATGAAGAGAAATTTGTATAGAAAAATTTGACTTGATTATAATCGATTTTAAGGGGTAGCTATTGGAGCCTGAATTTCCTAAATAGATTTTAACAAAGGTAATTCATATAGAGATTTTATAAAAAAATCCTTAGTCAATACATACAAATTTTCTAAGCAACTTGCTTCAATTTCTTTTAAAAAATCCCTGGGGCGTATGAGTGATATTTTGTCCGTATAAAATTTACTTAAATAAGCTAACCCGTGTAGAGATATCCTACATTGTCATATATTATTCTTTATTGTTCCACCTTAAAATTTCCAATTCTAGCTGCAGTATTTCGTTATTTTATTAAAACAGTTTTTATCATCATTGCCTGGCCTTATAATCTCACAAGCAGACATGTAAAGGGTTAAAAGTGGGTGTTTTTTTCTCCTTATTCGTTCCATGGAATACGTACGGAGACATAATCTTTTCTTTACCAAAATCCAATTTTCAACTGTGTAAATATGTATAGGTACAAAAACATAGACATACATAAATATGTACATATAGGATATGATAATTGTTGGAAATATAATTTTATCAACACTCTTGCTCCTTCAACCATCATATTATACATGCCCCCCACACATCTTTGTTCCAACAAGGACGACAGAACGAACGTCCAACAAAGTAGGATTACAATTAAAAATGAGGTACGAGAAAAGAATCCCTTGCAATTCATCTTCAAGTGAAAGTTCGAATAAAAAGAAATGAGAAAGCGGACAAAACCAAAATCTAGGGAAATGTGACCTTAGCTCGTTGGTGTGTTAGTGTCTTATATATTTGTCTTAGATTAAATCGTTGAATATCGCGCAAGTGGTTAGCGATTTGAGCACTTCTATTTTAAAGAATTCCATGATAGGTAAAAATAGCTTTCTAATGAATTCATAACCATTTATGGTAAAATATGTTATAACTAGGGCTTTTATATAAAATAAAAAATAAGAAAATACTTGAGCAATGTACAAGCGCATAGTAAAAGTTGGGATGGACTTTTTATAATGGTCGTCACAGTACAGTGGAGGAGCAGCAGAGCCATTTCTATTTGCCTGTCCGCGCAAGAATTCAATCTGCTTTTCTCTTGCAGTGCTACTGAACGCTAAAGCTTTTCTATGTACCTACTTATGTATATCCCATCCAAGTGATACGGAAGGTGGTTGTGTTGTGAAGACATTCCTTTTCTGTTTCGATACCTTTTACCGTTATTCTCTGTTTCATCTTACTACTGTGCTAGCAGAACAGAAGAAGTCAGCCTCAGCAGCGGCTGGTTGGCTTGAAAAGTTTGGATCTCAGGGACGTTAGCGACGGACAATGAACACGATAAAAAAAATAATATGAAACAGACGTTTCGATATGTATAACTGTGTACATATCCTTTTTTTTAATGATTTTCTAGCTGTTTTTTTCTTTCTTTTTTACTTTCTCTGTATAATTACATTCTAGCACGATGGTAGAACCTTTGAGGGACAAAGAAATGCGAAGCCGGAGAGCAAGATAAGGAAATACAAATGTAAGTGGACTAGACTCTGGGATTTTTTTACATGCAAGAGAGAAGAGGTTTTTTAGTCCTTACAAGCATTGTGTACAGTACGAGTACATGATGGCCTTGCGGGCTTTTTGCACTTGGATGATGGCGATGTACATAAAGACACATGATATTATATGTTATATCGAAACGGGGGTTTTTATTCTTATATTAAATCCTTAAAATCCACTTCTCTAAGCTTTGGGTACAGTGCCAGTTGAGGAAGTTTATATTGAATAAATAAAAAACTTATACCTTCTATGTGTATTTCCTCTATAGATATAGTTTTCTCCTTGCCAAAGAAGGTACGTTCCTCCAATACCTATTTAATTTTTTAATGTTAGCAGAAAAAGTTTTCATGGTATTGCTAAAAGAAAGGGCAAATGATATTCATTTGGATCCGTCTTCCTTATGTATGTTTTCATTCTCATATTTTTTTGGGGTAAACAAAAATTCTGGGTTTTCTTTATCTGTGGGTAGGTAGCTGTTTGTGAGAGTTTATTTTTGTCAATTTATTTTTTTGCAGCTAAATTTAAATTATATGTTGTCTACCTATAAACTTTATGAAATGTATTTTTCAGGTATATACTTATTCTAGGGCTTCACAATTTAAGATAAAAATGGGCTGTGTTTGGCTGTGTGTGAAAGCGAGCACTTAAGGCTCCTGCCTTTCGTGCTTATCTCTAAAAAAAAATCTTTTTTCTACATGAAATATTGTTTGGTGATTTAAGTTTGTAAAAAATCATAAGAGTACATGCGTAGGTGTGGATTTGAATAGAATTCTTGGGGTTAAATTTTGGTAGGTTAGGTACATACATATGTATATACAGCCAGGACTTAAACTATATTCAATACAAAAGCAGGGTGATAATCCTCAAATATTGAGAATTGAATAAAGTCGATTAGAAAATCTAGATCTCATGGTATACGTGTCCAACCTAAGGAATGTTACTTATAATAATAATTTTAGAATTTATAAAAACCATGTCTATTTACTTTCAAAAAGCCCCTATGTACCTGTGATGTTTTTGTTCATAGACTTTGTTGCTGATTTATCTATTCAAGTACATATGTATTTCTGCATGTATATGTTTGATGATACATAGATATATTCTTTTCAACCGTTATTTTGTAATTATTTAAAGATCATCTTAAAGTATAGAGAACTTCATGAAGTTCACAAGATTTGCATTTAAAATATTAACGTAAAGTTAAAACTTTTTTTTTTAATGAAGAAACTTCATGTAAAGTTAAAAAAAATGCAATGTGATTTTTTTTTGTTTCTATTAATTTGTTTCACTTATAAAATAAAATGCACGACTGGATCTCACGAACTTGCTCCTTTATGCAAAGATACATAAGATTAAAAAATATACCTGTAAAATAAGTTTGTATTCAAAGATATAAATGCCATTTTATTTGTCAAAAACCCACATTTTTCAATTTTTTTTTTTGGAATTCGTTAGACCGATTTTATTTAAATTAATTTTTGAAGTCATACAACTTTTCAATTTTTTTCTTGAAATCATTTTTGTTATGCAGTTTTTTAGTGATTAAATAGAAATTTAGTCTGGACGAATCATTATCATATATATTATTTCCTTAGGATGTCTCCTTTTTTCGGCTCTCATACGGAACTAATTTTAACAAAGAGAATTTTCCGTAGACTATGCAAATTGACTTCTATTGAATATTAATTAATAATTTGTTGAAAAAACTTAACTTTGTATTATAATACAAATATGCAATACTCGGAAAATATTTTGTTAAGGGAAATGGTTTGTGTATTTGAATGAACTTATCGAATACACAACATTTTTTGTCGGTAAGCTAGTTTCATCTTAAGAGACAACTCATCCTAGGACAACTCATCCCGAAAAAGAAAAATACTTGTAAGCATACTTAACGAAAACAATTGTTTGTGTATTCAACTAATTCGTTCAAAGATTTTTCCTTTGGATAGCTTAATTTTAATTTCATATTAGAGGAACCAGGATGGAAAATAAATTATCTAAAGATATGAAAGAGGAAGAACATGTATGTTAAAATTGTAAAGCGATCGCGTATTGGTTGCGTAGTTAGGTAGGTGTCTAAAACGGATAAAGAATAGTTTTTTGGCGTGCTCAGATTTATGCAGATAGATCGATAAAAACGTGTTTATGATAATAATGAAGGAATGTTATTGGTAGGTAAAAGGACCTACTACAATCCAATCACATCCCTTCTTTCCAACAAGTTTTCAGCGCAAACATGGAGTTATTACGTTTAGCTTATTTTGTTCGTTAAAGTCTTTAAAAAAACAAGCATACGAACAGGTACAAGAAATTGCTATTCATGTGTTGTTTACAGTCAGGCTCTTGTGCGTGTTGGATTTTAGTATTAAAGTGTCACGTAAGCAGTAGTTGTTGAGTTTGTACGTAATACCTATATAGGTATAATTTGTATACGTTGAGCAAGTGATTCTAATAGAAAATACATATGCTCTTTCTGGCCCGTTTCTTTAACTGGTTAACTGGTTCTTTTATATAGGCGAAGGCAAGTAAAATATGTGTAAAACAACCTTATTCTTAAGTCCTTGTTGACCCAAATTATTTCAGGATCCAATAGCGCTAGTGCTACTAAATAAGTATAATTAAAAAAATCCATTCAATATTTTTTTTATCAAATCTTTACACGATTAAACTAAATTGTAATCCATTCACATTTTATAACAAATCATTTAATTGAAGTCACTAGCATTTTTGGTTCGTGAGATATTTGGAATGAACTTTTTTTATTGCTAGACTAAAAAAAACCACCCACTCAATTTTTGTTAAAAGTTCCTTCTGCATCTTCCAATGATATTATCTGTAACATAAATTATTTAAACTCAATACATCTACGGATCTTGATATACAGATACGTAAACCGCGCACTCACAGGAAATATCGATAAATATCAAAGTTTTCAATTCGATATATTGGACCGATTACATTAAGATCCTATTTGATTTATAAGTTTATTATTTATTCTTGTAGGTAGTTACAATTTCGAGTTTATTAAATTGTGTTTTCGAAATAATCTTAGTTAAATATATGGAAGTTTTAGAAGGATTTCGATATCGTTTAAATGTGGATAAGCATGACTATCTACTATGACATATATACCGCCTCTTGCTTTTGGAGTTTAAATAAAGGACCTGGACCACGTAAAGAAAAACTAGTTTCGAAGCACCAACAAGCCTCCATTATGGAGGGATTTAATGTTGATAACCCACGAAAGCGATTTCCTTATAACGAACTTTGGATATGGTTGTGGAATTTTAGGTCCCTTAACAGACCACAAGCAGCCGTATAACATGAGAAGGCTATCCAGAAAATGCGATGGAATGGGCCGGACAAAACGAGGATAAAAAACAGCGATATTTATTATTTTGAATTCTACCTAAAAAACCAGTAACGCCTGTTTGGATGCGGCTTCATCACTGGAGCCAGACTGAGGCAACAAGTCTTTAGCTATATGTTCATCAACGAGTGCCTCCACAAACAAACTTGGAGTTCCCCAGGCCAACCTACCGGCAACCAGATTGACCATCATGTTATTCGGCGGGGCCAAAGGCTATCTTCTCTAATGCGCCCACGATTCCGGGCGATACATTAGCCATGACTTTTGTTAAACTGAACTAAAATAATTTCACCTTAATTTCCAGAGCTTCAAAACTGTGCATTGAAGTAAAAACGTTTTTCAAAAGGAAACTTGAGTTCGTATAAAGTAAATCAAAATTGGTAAATTTTATTTGTGATTTTTTTTTTGGGGATCTCTCATCCACCAACATGTGCTTCAAATCACAAAACATATGCATAATGTGTCATAACGTAGACGATCTCAAGAAGAATTTGGTCAAATAATGTAAAAGGAACTGTAATTTTGCTATAATTTCAAATACATGTGTAATGTCCTTGCTCAATTTTAGTTGTTTTTCATTAGATCAGAAAAACAAACCAAACTCCCTAAAAAATACACGAAATCATTTTTTTGAGAGAACTTTGCGAAGTTTTTCATCAACACGATTGAGGAAAATTGTGTCAAAACTGTTATTTTTTTATTTAAAAGTTATTCCCATATGAAGTTATTGTAATGGGTCCGATTTGTCAAATTGAATATTTTGACATTTCTCGACGTTTCAAGGTCCCTAGAGTCGAAATACAAGATTTTTAGAAAGATGTCTGTGCGTTCTGTACGTTCGCGACGTTTTTTTCGTTGTCTTTAGCTCAAGAACCAGAAGAGATATCGATTTCAAATAAATTTTGTTATACAGATAAAAAGACAGAAAGACGCAAAAGGGGCTCTCAAGAAAATTGCGTGGGTGTTTTTTTTTACCATAGCAGTTTGAAAAAAAAGGGTTACAATTTTGGTTAACCCTAAATATCTTACGAACCAAAAACGCTAGAAACTTGAATTAAATTTTATATAATATACTGTAACGTGATATCAAAGAATTATATTTTTTAAAAAAATCCATTTAACGGTTTTTTTATAAATCAAAAAAACTGAAAAAAAAAATTTGTCACCTCCAAAATTTTGCGACTTAAATATGATTTCATCTCCAAAACAATTTTGTGCAATGAAGAATAATGTTTTTGACATCTGATAAAATTTTGAGAAAAATCGAATTGTTTTTTTTTATAAAAAATAAAAATCTAAAAAACATTACTTAAAGTTGGTAAAAATTGAATATCGATTCAAATCAAAAACTTAAAATTTAGGCTTCAAACTTATTTTATCTTATAAGAAATATTGTTTTCAACATTCTGAAAAATGTTGAGAAAAATCGATTCGACAGTTTTTTTTACAAAAAATAAAACCCTAAAAAAAATTTATAAAAGTTGGTAAAAATTGATTTTCGACTCAAATATCTTTTCAAAAACTTGAAATTTGGCTCCAAACTAATTTTATCTTATAAGAAATATTGTTTTCAACATTCGATAAAATTTTTAAAAAAATCGAATTGAGAAAAAATAAAGTTTAAAAAAAAAACAATACTAAAACTTGGCAAAAATTTACTTTCGATTCAAATAGCTTTTCAAAAATTAAAAATATTGGCTTCATTCAGAAATTTTATATAAAAATCCAACAGTCCGTTTTTTCACAAAAAATAAAATCTACAAAAAATAGTACGCAAATTTGGTAAAAATTGATACGAGTACATATAGACACACTTTTGAGCAAGACAAATCGACAGACGGGATGGGAAGTTATCAGTGTGGGTCACATCTCAGCCTCTTTTTAATATAGTATTCTAAAAATACTGTAGTACCCGTTGGGTGATGGTTAATGCGTTGGACTTTATTTTAAGGACCTAATTTTAAGCAGTTTTTAAGCAAAAATAGTAAAAAAAGGTATGTATTAGTTTTTTTTCGAGTTTTGAATTGAAGTTATTAGTAACAATTGTTATAGTTTAACTCATAGTATCAGTATGGGACAAGTGAGTTAGTTATAAGTTATGATTAATTAGGCTCGTTTTATGAATTTGTGTCTATCTTTAAGATTGAATTAATACAATTAATTAACAAACAAAAAATCCCTGCCTGTGGAACCTAAAGATTTTTTCTGCACGGGTACTGCCTTTTGCGATATATTGTCGTGAAAAGTGGTTTCTTAAATAACCCGTTCGTATTCGTTTTAAAACTCTGGGTCCCTTTCGTCCCTTACAGCAGTACACGCACACGGGAATGGTTGAGAGTTGTAAGCCACTAGGTTCTTAAAGGACTGTTGCGCCACCTATTTTTTCTGTTTCTTCTCTTTAAATATTCCCCAGTTTTAAAGTAAATTCTTCCATCAAAAATATTTAAGAAAAACATATACGTGTGCATATGTAAATGTGTTCGCAACGCAATAATTGGTTATATCTTTTCCTCAAACGATTTTAAATCCTTCTATTCTAATTAGCCTCAGATACAAACACTAAATTGTCTAAGTGTCACCACCAATGTGTGCAAAAAAAAAAAACTTAAAAAAATGAATTTAAATGAAGCATAGGTTGGTGTCTATACACACGTTAGATTTTTTTTATTTTTAACGAAACACCAGGACAAAATTGTTCAGAGTAGCTAGTGCTTTTTTTTTAATTCCTTTAAAGTGCTTTAGGGAGATAAAGCCAAGAGAAACCACCAAGTGGTGGAATGTAGGTATTCGCAAAAAAATCAGCAAAAATAAATACGACTTCGGCTTTGCATATGAAAACCGTGTAATGGATGTTTGTTTTCGATTTTTTCACCATTTTCAGGATGGAAACCTTGTAGTCCTGTTTTACCTCTTCTCATCCGCATGAAAAAACCTGGTCAACAGGTTAAATTGGAAAATAAATGCTGTCAAAAAGTGTTTTTTTTTCTTGTTTTGTTGGTTTCGGCAGCTTAATGTCGGGAAAAAGTGAGGTCACACGTTCTGAACAAAATGAAGGGCAGAAAGAACCTATAATGAAGTAAGCGATTAACTGCCAGACCTTCTACACAAAACGGTCTTTTGTTTCACTTTGCGCTGTGAATTTGTTGATTTTAACGCCGACTTTTATCCTGGAGCCAGAGATACGTACATATATACATATGTGTGTGTGTACAAAAAAATGACTGTATAAACAAGAAAGATATAAAACCTACCAAATGCGGCAATCAAAATTCCTTGAATTTAACATGAAGACAAATGTGATGATTTGAAAAGGACATAGGGGAGGAAGGGGATCGTACATGCGAATATATGATTACTACACGTGTAAAGGAAACGGTTAAGGGAGGCAATCTCATGTAATTGTTTTGTTATTGGTAATTGAAAGGCTATTTAAAATGTTTCCACGTAGTAAAGAGACCAGTTTTGTGTAACGTGCATAATAATCACCATAACTATCATTGTGTACTTAGATTAGTGAGGTAAAATATATATTCGCTAAAATGTAGCATAATAAATCTGCGTTTTTTTGTTTTGGTTTATAGTTTCAGACGTCGGAAATCGCAATGTTATTGGCAAAATATACATTTAACGACTCTTAGTTTTTGGAAAAATGGTAAGAACACTTTTCAGAATCCAAACAAATATAAAAAGTTAGAATTTCGAAAAAAGGGGGGATAGAATTTTCTCAAATTTTGCCTTTATCTTTTAAAACTTTGATCATAGGTGTCCAAAAATATGGAACAAGGTTCAGAACAACCTGGAACAATACTCAAAAAATCAATTTTCGAGAAAGGGAGGGCTTGGTCAAAAATAGTTTTCGGGTCTAAGACCCCCATTTTGGGTGATTTTAAAAAAAAACCTTTGGAACAATGTGAAACAAACTGGAACACCCTTCCAAAATAGGAGAATCAAAAAAGGGGGGTTTACTTCACGCACTCACTACATACCCCCTTTTTTAAAAAAAATGTAAGTAAAAAAATATTTCGTATTTTTTTCTTTCCATAACTAATTTTAAACAAAAAAAGCTACAATTAATTACATGGTTACATTTTCGAATATCCTTGTTTTATGCCTGGACTCACGGTGTCAAGTTAGTACAACATACTCCCTTTTTAAAAAATTAAAGTAAACAAATGTTTGGATTTTTTTTTCTTTCCACAACTAATTTACAACAAATAACTGTCACCTAATTGCGTACTTAGATTTAACAAAATCAAAACGTGTAGTGCTAACTTGAGATCAACCTAGCACTGCATACCACTTTTTTTAAATTGTCGAGCTACACATTTTTTCCACAACTTATATACAAGAAAAAAGCTACAATTAACTGCATACTCAATTTTTTAAATTTCGCAAAATGTAGTGATAACTTGACAGTAGTAAATGTTTGAGCACACATTTTGTTCAGTGCTGATGTACATTACTTTTTACTTGTGACATAAATGAACTATATCGCAAGCATTGCATTCGTAAAACATTTTTAAATCGAGATAATGACATTACGATGTCAAGGAAGTCGAAAAAAGTGGGTTCCCCGATTTCATCCGTCCATCTACAGAATCTTTCATTTTTAACATTTGAAATTTATCAACTAAATAGTAAGAAAATACTTGCGTGATTCATTTTGAAACATCGTTAATAAATATCTTTCGTTCTGTGCAGAACAGTGGAAATATATGCATTCAAAAGAAAACCCCTCATTTCATGATAAATTTTGATTTTGTGCTGTTGTACAAACTTTGAAATTTAAAAATTTAGATCAATAGCTCTTTTTTACTATTGATTATTCGTAAAATTATCATTCACAATTATTTATTTTGGTGCAAGATCTTATCGATATGTGTGCCGCTAGAAAAATCACGTATTTTACACCAATCACATTTTCAATTTTAAACTTTAAAATTGCATAATTTAAATAAAAGGCACATGATGCAATTAAATTTTAATTGATTTATTTATCGATAGGGAATTATTTAAACCTATAAGATACTACCAGAATGAATCGTTAAGAAAGTTATATAGAGAAAAAGATCAGATTTTAATATATGTAAAAACGCAGGTACTCTAATTTGATTGCTTTGTACTATTTTTTAAATGGTAGCACACCTTTCTTTCGAGGTTTTTCTATCAGTGTCTATTATAAATTATTATATATTAATGATGTTAAGTTGTTTTAATGGTCGTTGAAATGTTTTTTGTTTATAAAACTCAATAAATTTGCATCTGGTACGCTTGAAATTTGCAATATGTAGGCCTTTTTGTTATTAATTTTAATGATCCAATCAAGTAATTGAAATAATTCATGATATTAAAATCTATCCACTTAGAAAGTGCCAATTTCATATCTAAGGCTAAATATACTGTGGTAACATGAAATTCAAAAATACTGTGGATATGCCTCTGTCCTTGTCCCTACTTCCCAAACCATTGGGTCCATTGAATTCAAACTTGGAATTGTAGGTTTGAGCAGATTTGCGTTAGGTGTTTTTAAAATTATTCTTCAAGACTAAAAGTAACAACAACCCCAATCAAAATTTGTTAGGCAAAAATTTGAATTTTCTCAAAAGTGAACCATTATTTTATTTTTCAATTTTCTCAAGAATTAATGAACCGTTTACAATAGTTTTCTCTGCACAACCTCTTATACTGTCTCAATAATATTTGGTGCCAAAAATGTCAAACTTTACTTTTTGAATGAAAAAAAATATCCAAACTTTTTACTAAAATTCAAAAATTGTACCATCATACATATTGTTGACTCAAAACCAACTTTATGAAATTTATTTCAAAATTCAAAAAAAAATTAAAGTAGTCAAATTTATATTTAAAGAAAAAACAACTTTAATTTCCTGAAAAATAGTTAAAATTATATAAAATCAATTCAAATACAATTATATATTCTTACGTTTTAGTTTGGCTGCTCATCTACAAGAGATTGACAAAAATTTTCTTGATTTGTATAGCCAACCAATGGGTACGTAGCTTAAAGGTCATAAATTCACGATGCTTTCAATTTCTGTCATCATGCTTATCAATAGCTCGTCAGTGGGGTTTCGGGTTGGAGATATTTCTACTTCTTACAGATCTTACCATGAGCTCCCAGCACCCACCTATATTGGGGTTTGCTGGAGGAATAAAGTCCTCCTTTAGCTCAAGTTCAAACTCTTTGGCTAATACGTGTTCGTTCAACTCATTTAAGGCTTGCTGTAGCCGTTGTATAAATACATTTCTTTAGGCATACATCGTCTTGAAATAAATATTTTGTATCACTAGAAAGACTGTAAACTATCTCTATGTGAATTGCATGTTAATTGCATAGCCCATCTTTTTCCAACACGCCTGTCGATTTAACGTAGAGCGGCCCGAAGTTATCCACTCCTGTGTAAGAAAAGAGTCTGAAATGATTGAAGACGAGCATAGGGTAGGTTGGCCATGCGAGGGGGCAACGGTTTGGTTCTGTTGCTTTGAAGTGTTTTACATTGTTGCTGGCCATTTTTCAAAATGTGTCTCAAGTTTGGGATTTAATAATTTCGCCGAAGTTCGTTAACCACTGACTGTATCGTTGAAAAGGTGGTGAAATCTGACATTCATGAGTTACTATGTGAGTAATTTTGTAGTCTTTCGGTAAAATAATTGGTCGTTTAGTTTCAAATGGAACATTGCTTATTGCATCGATTCCTCAGGAGATTCCAATTATTTGGTGTTCGTCTAGGTAGGGTGAGACCTTATATAGTGAACTGGCTGTATTGATGCTGGCCTCATTTTTGGAAACTATTCCAGTGACTAGAGCTTTAGATTTCGTTAGGAAAACCTTCTTTTTGATATTGTTGAAAGAAATATTTTTTGCCGCTTCCTTTTCATCAAAGATGGATTCGCCCTCTTCATGTAAAGCGTTTGGGTTTTGCCATTTTTCACGAAGATTTTTACGAAGCGATAGACATACATCACTGTTTTTAGGAGACTTGTCCATCCTGAGAACCGTTAGACATCTATTACAAGCAGCGCAATGTATGAAACATTCTTTAATTTCTTTTGAACCCTCACTATATGATGTAAAGTCTTTACTTTCTATTGCAAGAAGAAGAGGGTTCTGGTACAAACAAATTTGGTCCTTTATACCATCTGCTCGAAGAACTGAATTCGCGATTATTCTTAATTTTTGATGCATCGTCAGCATTTATGGAAACCCAGTTCCACTCGAATGACCACAAAACTTTTAAATAGTTTGTTATATGACTTTATCCACAAGGAATATGGGTAGGTACCATATACGTGAAGTAGGTCTATTTACCTCATCCCCGCTTAATTTCTTCGCGTAGCCTTTCTGGAGATACTGTTTAATTTGCATGTTAACTGGCTCAGTTAATTCAGGTTGATTAGGCCGCGGCCACGCAGTAAGCGGCTGAGCGGCTGAGCGGCTGAGCGGAAAAAAAAATATAAAACATATGAAATCACATAGGAGCGGCCACGCAATGAGCGAGCGGCGAAACAAAATTCTGAGCGGCTAAGCGGCGCCGCTCAGCAACCAAACCTGTTTTAATGCTAAGCGGCGCCGCTCAGCAACCAAACCTGTTTTCTGGAGCAATAGCAATAGCAATTCTTTGTTTTATTAATCTAGGACGCACTTTTTCAAGCAGCAAATCAAAAGATTCGATAGACATACGTAGATATTGCCAGATTTTATCTGGAAATTTTCGTAGATTTAAAAATAAATGATTAAATTCTTCAAACTCCGATCTTAATTGATTAATCGGATGAACACCAAATCGTCTTCTTTTTTGTATACGTTTAAGTAATTTGTACACAAACAAACGATTTTCCGCCAGTAAAATACGGCGAACTGTTCTTGACAACGGCATTTTAACTACTAATCGCTCAAAAGCAGTCGCTCAGTGCCTGGCCATACGTCGCAAGAGTTGCCGCTCAGCCGCTCAGCCGCTTAGTGCATGGCCATACGTCGCTTAGAGTTGCCGCTCAGCCGCTTGCCGCTCAGCCGCTTAGCCGCTCAGCCGCTTACTGCGTGGCCGAGGCCTTAGAAAGACGCTTTTCAATACATTGTAAATTTCTTTCAGACATGACTTTAGTGTCTGGCAAGTATAAATGTTCATATTTCCAAAGCAGTGGCACTGCATAAGAGTCATCTCAGAAAATAGTTTTTTCTTCCAGTTGTATAACTTTATGATGTTCTTCAGAAAAACTTCATTTTGTAACATTTGTTCCCAAATTCTCCAACGAGAAATATTTTGTCACTGCTTCGTGCATCTGTGAATCAATTTGGTTTTTACAGTCGCAAAGATGAACTTAATGTTTGCAATGAGGTCTTCATTTGACGTATCTTCATCTGAAGCCACGTCATAAGGAGTCCAACCTAATCTGGTTTTAAATGCGGCTGGCTAAGAATCTTCACCTTCTCGAGTCTTTAAGAACATACCTATAGCCGCCAGTGTTGCAGACCAAGTAGAATCTGTGGCCTCGCGTTCTAATATGATTTTATCAGTAATCCTCTTATGTATGTAAAACGTTGCGCCAAACTGTTAAAATCGAGTGATTGTCTTGGAAGATCCAATGATTGAACTTTACGTGCGTTTGCAAGTAAGTATTTTCGATTGCTGCCACCACCCGATATTTCCACCTAAAACAGAGTGGTTCTTTTGTACCTATAGCTTCCAAAGAGAATGCAACTTCTTCGTTAATACGTGTCTCCGAAGATCCATCATCAATAAAGGTGAAGGTTTCGATAAATTTCTCGTTGAAACCTAACCGACACGATTTAGAACAATGTTAGCTTCATACGCAGTATAACGAGCCTTTACTCGTGAATCGCCGATGTCATGTTCAACCTTTAGCTGGAACTTGTCGTTGTGCAAAAGTGCACTATGTCGAAAGGTGCATCCTGAAACACCACATAGTTGGGATGATAGGCAACGACGAGAGCCATGTCGTCGTTAACAAATGCAACAAACGTAAAAACGTGGAAGTTTCAAGAAATTCGGACACATTTCTAGTGAAGATAAGGTGTTTGACTGTTAACAGTCAAATTGTTATTTCCTGAACACCGTTTAATTTAATAAATATGATTTAAAATCATGAAAATTGAACACCATGCTGGTTTATTTTAAATTCAATTTTCATGATTTAAAAAAAAAAAAAACATTTCTAGTGATTTACAATTATTTTTGCACGAATTGCATTTATTAACTTTTTGAGACTAAGGTTTTTCTTCTTGGTGAACGTTAATAAAGACTTTGTTTTTTTAATAATTTTATTTTCGAATGATTGGGGAACGGTATATGTTACTTCCGAAGAGGCTGTAGCATAGCTTTTTTATAGAATTGGAGCTTAACTTATTTTGAACTAAACTCGTTGCCACCCCTAATCCTACTGTATTTTCACTACCTAACCGAACTCATTCTTAACGCTAAGTAAGCAGTCTTGCACGCGACTGCAGCTGTTAGTTGAAGTTTTCACTGAAATGTCATCCTCATCAGAGTCGAAATTCTCAAGAATTGCATATTATGTATCTAAATATTTTTGTTCATGCTTGCGCTCTTCTTCTAATTTATCAAGTTTAATTTTAACTATTCTTGATTTCGACGTTGACAATTAGCTTAAGGCTTGATGAAAATCAGTGTTTGACAACAGCCTGCATTGCTTTGAAGTCTCAGCTTTGGACTTCGCTTTCGGAGAAACCTCCTCTAACAATAGATTTGCCTTTTGAAACAGGAACATTTGCATTCGAGGTTGTATGAATTTGATGCAGTGTCAGTCAATTTCTTCCACAGTTTGAGCAACCCCAACACGAGTAAAATGAAACCAGTCTTGGCAGGTACCACATTGTACCATAAGTGACTGGTTATCTGGTGCGCTACACCTTTTACGACTATAATCCTCACTGTCTTACCCTTGAGCATCAGGAACACCCGACCCTTTCCTAAGACTATACGATTAGAATTATGAGACATGCTGGCTTACCTCCTTTTTATTGATTGTGATTCACACGATGGGGATGAAATACAATGTTATCATGAGATGATCGTCTGTGGTAACGATGATCAAGAGCTGATGACCATACTGAATAACCGATGTCGATGACGCTGGTCGTGATGCCGATGATGCTGTAGATGATGATAATGGTGTTAATGATGATAGAAATGATGGTTACGATGTGCCAATGATGATGGAAATGACGATGATGATGTCGATGACGCTGTAGGTGACGATGATGATGCCAATGACGCTAGAGGTGATGATGATGCTGGAGGTGACGATGATGCCAATGAAGATGAAGATGGTGATGACGCCGACAATGCTTGAGATGACGATGATGTTGATTGAGGCAGTTAACTGCATGCCAATGCTCCGCCGCCGCCGCCGTGCCTTTGTTCAACACACGGCTGATTTGTTTTCGTGCAAAACGAATTATTTTATTTTTTTAAATGAATTTGTTTCGTCTTAAAACAAAATTAAAGATAATGTTGGCTCAACCAACTTTATGGAATTTATTACAAAATTAAAGTAGTCAACGAACAACTTTAATTAATTAATTATGTAAAAACAAATCATGTACAGTTATATTTTCTTACGTTTTAGTTTCCCGTTTACATTTTAATTTTTATATTAATCTTTACTTAATTGGCTTTAAGCTATTAAGCTTTACTAAACTCGCTTGTATGTTATTTCTCCAAATGTAAGACTAATGCCTAATTCTAGTTTAAAGGTGTTCAATACTTAAAACAAACATTTAAGAGTGAGATAGATATTAAACTTAGTATAATATATATTGTGCCGTTTCTTGGAATCAAAGAAATAGTAATGGCATGAAAGGTGGTTCCAAGTTAAAACAAATTATTCAAAATTAAAAAAAAAAAAACATTCTAACAATTTTCAGAAAAAATCTAACAAATCAAGGTTTTTTCTTAATTGGTATTTTTTAAGACAAACTTATTTTATTGGCAAATTTAAAACATGAGTTCTATTTGTAAAAAGAGTCTTTGGATACAGGAGCAATAATTTCATAAATCGGAGAATTCAATCGCCTACAATATAAAAATGCCTACTGCAACCACAAGGTTAGAGAAGACGTACTGCACTTCCTAGCAATGTGCCCTATTCTTGCTGCAATCAGAAGAGGTCACTGGAGAAAAAGCATCTTAACTTTAGATGAAGCCAAAGGAATCCTAAATGGAAAGGAGTGGAACGTGTTGAGCAGTTACGTCAAAACAGCGCTAAAATACCGATACCAAATCCTGAACGAAGCCTTCTGAACGCACATGAAATCCACCCTACAAAACCAACATTATGAATCTTGAAACAAATTTGTTTAGTCAATTAACTTTATACAACTTGAAAATCTATTTATTATTACTATTTATTTATTTATATTACACTTGTTTAGATTATACTCTTTCTTCTGGCTCACGGCAAAAGCCAATGCTATAACTGTGAAATTAAAAAAAAAAGCAATGAACAATTAATCTGATAAATAAAATCACATTTTTACTACTTTACTGCTACTAAAGCGCCACATTACTGTGTATTTATTGAATTAGCCACCTGTTTCAATCATCCATCATATTCAAAACATTTTTTATTAGGATCAGAATTCAACATATGTATTCGATTCTCTTATTGAATCATAACAATAATAGAGATTAGACCGTAATATGACTCTTATTGCATTTTATATTGTAAACTTATGAGAATTTTATTCTTTTTATATTTCTGATTGTTAGTTGGATAAGTACCTACTTACCCAACAAATAAGTATTCCCAACACGGTGCATCCAAAAAGGAAATTTCTTTCCCATAAGAAATTTGAGTCGTAAAGTTACTCTATTCTTTCATAGATGGCAGTTGCGTACGATTAATGTCAGTTGCCAGTTTCTTGCCTCTTAATCTGTTACAGGGGTTGAAATTGAAAGTACACAAAATTGGATACAAAGATTTTACTGTCTCAGTGGAATCGAAACAAAATTATAATACGACTGAAAAGATGAGATGGGTGAACCATTTGACCATAGACATCAATCCTTAACACTATTACTCATTATTTCAAAGGGTAACGGATGACGACCGGCGGACGACAGTACATTTTTAGTAGTTATAAATAAACAAATACATTCATATTAAAGTTCTGTATAAGAGTGATAAATGATAAAAATAAACAGAGATGCTTTTATTTGCTTATGTTAAGTTCTTATCTTGAAGTAAAAATGTGTCCTTTTTTGTATAAACGTGTGGTTTGAGTGAAGTATCATTTGTATCATTTTTAAAGTATAAAAAACTGTTGTATTGAATAAGTATAATATTGTTTTAAAGATAAAGATTAGTGAAGATTGGTATTAACATAGTTTTATCTTATGTGTTGTGAGTTTGTGTTTCATTTGCGCTGTATTTTTTAGAAGATAAAACACCTCTTATTAAACAAACTAAAACAACTTAACTTATCTTAGAAATAAAAGATATTCTTTGATTACATTGGTCAACACCATATTTATCTGAAACGAAATTATTTTTTCCCGAAAGCCTTTATTTGAAACGTCACCATCACTCAAAGCTAATCTTTTAAAACAAAATTTATAATTTATAATAATTAAAAAAAAAAAAAGAAAACAAAATTATACGCTGCACTTCCCCATCATAGTGCGAAAATAGCTTTTGATAGTGAATCATTAAATAATTATTAATTTTTTATTTCAAATTTATCAAAAAAGCAGTTCGTTGTTTCATATGCAATATTCAACACGGAGTCAAACACAAAAATGTATGTATTTTAAAGCGTGATTTTAATTATGGAAACTTATGTTGAAACTGTATTTTGATTTGTCATTAGAAATAACTCGATTATGTTGAAAACTATAGGTATATTATTTTTTTTAAAGCAAACGTTTGGGCAACCCAAAATAAGGTAGATGAATCAAATTAGGCCTAGTGTCAGGTTTTTTCATTTGCACATGTGAACCTTTTTAGTATATATGTAACAAAAATTTCCAGATGCGCGATTCGTATCAGAACCTGTGATTAAAACAACTTCACGTTTCGTTTTGCAAAAAAAAAAATGTTTAATGTAGGGATTTTTCATTCAACTGGGTGGACTAAGCCATTTTTTTACTTGTCTCATATACAACAACATTTTTAAATCAAAATCATTAATTTGTTTATTATAATCAACTGTTTTAAATTTCTATGCAAAGTTTAACAACACTTATGCGTCAGATGACAATGCTATTTTAATTGATGAAAGTTTGAATCGTGATTTTATTAGCACGAGTTTTATAAGCTCTGACATGCTCTGAATATATTGCTATGAAGAATTGTTGAACTGTTTATCGTCTTGAAATCAATTTTATAATGAATTAATTATGCAACAGAAACACAAATTTTTATAGATAGGAAATTTTTAGTCCAATAAAAAATAATAAATAATTTATAGAAATAGGTAAAAAACTTTTTTAAGCTAAATATATTAATTTATCATAACGAAATCGAGTACTCCTTCAAATCTTAATGTACGTAATTTGAAAAATATTCAGTTTTCGTAAATAGCTAAAATGTTTAATGAATTTTGGTATTCAAAATGCTGTAAATATAGAATGCATTAATAAGTTTTCAACCAAATAGTTTTTCTTCAAACCGTTATCTTTTTTTGAAGATTCAAAATTTGGATTATTCGTTTTCTTCATTTATTACATTTATTTAACAAAACTATAGCTGAAACAATCTTATAAGGTGGACTTACTGTAGACATTTAAGTAAATTTATTTAACAAAACTATTTTTCATAGTGAATTACCACAAAATTTGAAAGTAGCTGAAGTAATCTTATAAGGTGTAGGGAATATATTAACAATTATTATAGGAATATATCTTTATTGCTAGTTTGCTGACTTTAGAGGTCTTATGCCAGATTTTTTTTTTCATCTTAACTTAAAAACTGGAGACAAACGGTACGTGGTACTTTCAGTGAAACCAGAAATATTACAGTAGAAGTACCTCAAGGTTCAGTTTTGAGTCCCTTAGAGCCTGTAGTGAAAACTAACTCTTGACATGACTGACCGAATGATCTTGCGTGTGTACGCACGTTCGTTCGCGACGTTTTTTTGTCGTCCATAGCTCAAGAATTTGAGATTAAGGTTTTCAACTAATTTTTAAAATATTGTTTTCTTCAACATTCGGACAATTTTTTTTTTCAAAAATTTAAGAACATGACTTTCAACTTATTCGGACAAATTTTGAGAAAAATCAAATTGGCAATTCTTTTACAAAAAATGAAAACCTAAACAAAATTAACAAGATGTGGTAAAAATTGATTTTCGACTTAAAAATCTTTTCAAAAATTAAAAATATTTTTTTATTAGAATCCAACAGTCCGTGTTTTCCATAAAAAAATAACATTTTCAAAAAATAGTACCCAAATATAACTTTTTAAAAGAAGACCAAAACCTACAAACTTTTAAGTAATACGAATCGACGGACGGGATGGGAAGTTATCAGTGTGGGTCGCATTCCATTTTTTATTTATGGCTCGTTTTGATTGTTGACTTGAATTAAAATTTCACCTAAGCCGATGCATGGGACTGGCATCGGCGTTTATTTGAGTTTGATCGTTCACATCGTTATATCCAAGAGCCAAGTAACTTTTCATTAGTTATAAAAATGCTTTAATTTATTTTTCAAGAAGATATTTTTTATGTATTCTCTTACTTTTAGTGCCTAACTATCGTGTTCTTCTTTGGTAGCTCAATACACTATCTTCGATCTTTTGAAAAAAATTTTGAATACATGTAAAAAATTCCAATAAGCCTTTTCTAGTACAATATGTTGTTATTTCTCTAGATTCCGGAGAAATTTCAATTATGAAATCAATATTTATTCTTAATATCGTCTAATGCTTTTTTTAATCCAAAACTGAAGAATATTTCGGTTACAATTTTGTTCTCCCTGTTAAAATATATGCCTTTTTGTTATAATTTTAACGTAGTCAAACAAACTTAAAAGAAAAAGAGGCTGGGATGCAACCCACACCGATAATGTCCGATTATAACCTGCTAAAAATATTCATATGATATTTTAAGTGACAAGCTAATTTTATCAATAAGAGGAATTTTGAAAAGAATGTTAATAAGATATATTTGTATGTAGGGATGTATCTGAGGAGTTAAATGAATAAATTTGTATAGGAGTATTTTGTCTTGAAATATTGCTTCTTTTATATATATCTTCATTTATTTTCAAGACATTTAACTCAAAATTAAATTTTTACTTTTTAATATTTTTTTTCAAGTTCTTACAATTATGTATAACGTGAAGAAAGTTTGAACACAATCATTTTTTTGTTATCAAAACACTTCAGTCGAAAATCATTGTTTACCCTGCCTTGTTTTTCGTAGCTTTTTGTTATTTAAAAAATAATGTCAATGCAATTTTTCTTAAAAATTAACAACAACACTACTCTGTGAAAAATCAAATAATTTTGAAGCAAATGATCTCATTTGCTCTTGAGGTATTCGAGAAAATTAAAAATTAGTGAATTTTAAAATTGTTTTGCCTTTTTCTGTTATGAACCGTTTTAGCATAAATGTTTCAGTGTTTTTTTTAGATCTTTTTTTACATTTTCAATATTAGCATTTTATTATGTGTGTCTCCCTGTACTCGACTTAGAAATTTGTATACCTAAGAAATATGAATGACCATAAAAACATTATGCGGTAGCAGCATAGATACGTTTATCTAATTACAAACTTTATATATATTAATATCCTCTTGACGCTACGCAAGGTGATGATTAAATTATTAGATTTTCAAACAAAGGAGTCACTAATTTAGAAAATTGAATGCGTTTTCTATCATGTCAAAATATACACACCCAACCACGATATTTTAATGTCCATGAGCTTACGATAAGAAGAAGATACGCTGAAACTATAAAGGTGTGTTGTTAGAACAAATTTTTTGTTTGTGCTTTCATTACAGTTACTGAGAAAATATTTGCTTACACAAAATGACATTCGTGTCGCTTACTGAATAGTGTCAGAAGGGTACCTACTCTACGTGATAACCTTAAGTTAAGTTGTAGTAAAATATACTTTCAATTTTTATATGGGGATAACATAGGCATACACACTTGCAAATGTATAAACGTACATATACATACAATTTTGAGCTTTTCTCTTTTTTTACAAAGATACATTTTATGTCAGCCGTAATACTCGCACTACTAAGTGCACTTCAAGTGCAGAGATTTCTTTTTTAATCGCACATCAGGAATGTGGAATTTGTTACCCAATGTTGTCTCCCCATCTCATTGGGATATTCAAAATTTAAGGATCAATATGCCCGATATATCATCATTAATCATTATCTTATTTTCCTAACGCTCACACTGTGTTTAAACAATTTTAGGGTGGTAGTAACTCCTTGAGTACCTCTTAATTTAAAAAAAAAAAAAGCGTTTTGTACTACCCGTGGCGTGATGGTTAGTGCGTTAGAAGCTTGAGCGGACTTATTCCACTAGAGGCATTCCTCTTGTACGGCTGTGTCCGAATGGGACCGAACTCATAGGATGAAGCAGGAGATCCAGTTTTGGTTTCTTCAATTGGCACTTGATAGTGGGTAGTCGGGGTGGGGTATTAAGCCTTGGCCGGCTTATATACTTGTTTCATAGTTTTAGGGTTTAGTTTTATGTTTAGGCACGGTGGCACAAAAAATACAAACAAAATATAAAACAAAACTTAAAAAAACTGGAAAAGAAAAAAAAAGGACAACAAAATATAAAAAACAAAAAATGTTATATAGTTAGATTTGCTGCTGTGAGTTTTCTAGTTTTAAGTAGTTTATAGGTAGAATAGGTAATTCAAGTTAGTTTTAAGTTTTATTTTAAGTAGTTTTTAAGTAAAAATGAAAAAAGATATTGAAATTATTTTTTTTTTAAATTTTCAAATAAATAAAAAGTAAACAAATTGAATTACAGTAACATAGATCTTACGGCTGAAGGGCATTAGAAGTAAGTATTATTGTTTAACTTAGAGTGTCCGTAGGGGACCAGTAAGTTATGGTTATTTAGGCTATTTTTATGAATTTTTGTCTAGCTTTAAGATAGTTTAAAGAATTAATGAATACAAAGAAATTAAAAAAAAAAGTGCGTTGGAGTGTCATGCCGGAGGTCTTGAGTTCGATTCCTGCCTGATGTGCTGTGTTGTCATGAAAAGTGCTCTATCTTCTTATTTTTATATTTTAAACAAAATCTACTTCGCAGCTTTATTAGAGTACTGTCACCTACTTCAGTTTTAGATTCTATGTTTCTGCCTACTTCATTTTTTTTTTCTTCAAAAAAGGCCAAATATCCTTTAAAAAAATTTCATTAGACATGTGCTGTGCACCCCTTCTATCTACTGTGTAAGCCATTATGCTTCTTTGAAATTACAATCGTACTTTTTCTTCTTTCTTTTGAAACAGCTTGTTGTTAGTGGGCGTAATTGTCATTGATTTCGTTTTAAAGTGAATAAAGATATTTGACTATCATAACTAACTGTCACCTTACACAAATCAAATAGGTAATTTTTATTGTCATTTGTCGCAAACGCTTTCAACCGATTCCTCCCTGCACTATACTTAGGAATATCGATGTGCTTCCGCTTAATGAAAACGCTCTTGCCAAATTATTTGTAACCTTCCCAGGTAATTAAAAACTTGGCAGAACGGATCAGAAAGGGCATGTGTTTAATTAGGATGTATTCTTGCATTACCTTCATTATTAATATTTTGTTATTCAATAAGTTTAAGATATTATTATTTAAAGTGTTCCTCTTTCTCAAATCCCGGTAGGCCCTTTAAACATTTAGTCAACCTCTGTTCTTCCACCTATGTATTTAAAACGATTTTAATTTAAAAAATGCATGTAATCCCCAAAAATTGTCTGTTTTTAGTGTCTTACTCTTGTAAAGATGTTATGAAAATCTAAGGTAACGTTGTTTATACAATATACCTTGCCTATGTAAAATTAAATAATTGTACGTACGTATGTTATCGTTTTTTCCCAAAAAAAATAAAAATGTGGTTGCAAATTTTTAGACGCGCATTGAACCAGCACAGCGCAAGCGACAAGATGAAGGTAGACACAAAATTATACTAGGGTGTAATCATAACGGCGACGGCCATACGCGGTTGCAGCTGTTATTTTTTCTAATTTAGAAGTCAAATAGTAAAAATAGTTATGTCTCCACGTTTGTTCATCTAAAACTAGGTATAGACAGTACGATGTAGAATGTATCTATCAAAGGGACTTAACGATGTCCGTTCATGCTAAAATTAAATACCGTCGTAAAAATTTCACATAGATATTTATATTTACACACACACACATAAAAAGGTCCAATGCCATTCAAAAATGGTTTCATTTTTTCCACTAGGGGTTATTTTTTCAGAAGGGTGTTTTTGAAATGCAATATGGGACAAGGGTATACAAAAAACGTACCTTCCTACCTATTGTGTGTAGTACATTAGGCAAGTGTGGGATAACGTATTCCATTTTTTTCTGAATTAGTTTGCCTGCTATTTAGACCTTAAAGTAAAGCGTAAACAAAAATGGTGGATATAGTTTAAAAAGTAACTTTAATTATTATGTTTATATTGCCTATCTATAGTGGTTGTTGGGGTTTTTTTATTTATTACGTAATAGTTTTTTTTTAATTTGTATACAGGGACGAATTGTTACTTTAAATTCTTATGTTGTATTTAAAAATCTGGAATACGTCTTATAGTCCAGTGATATTAGACGATAAAATTTATCCAGCTCAAAAAAGTCGCACCTAGTTGAAATTGGTACAAACCCTTATAACACCGTTGTAAATAACGCAATATGTATGACGCGTAAGCTATTAAACATTTTCTGACTTTAAAAATTTGTAAATGTGCGATACGAAATTTTACTATTTAATTTTCCATTTAAATTTCATTAGTAGCATTTCTTAGATACAATAAGAGTATTCACGCAATGATATAAAGCACCAAAGCCCAATTTTTAAAATTTCCCATTTTAAGCTTGTTGAAACTGACAAAATTTAAAGGCCTTTTAGATAAAAGTGCTTTTACTGTTTGCTTATGAATCAGTTAAATGAAGTGTCAAGTTTTGTATGAAAAATGATTTACACCATTAGGTTACAATTTTCTCGTAAAATTAACATCAAATTTGTTTTTATTTATCTCCTGTGGGTTTTTTCCCCAATTTATTTAGATCCCATCAACGTAGTCCATACAATGGGGCAGTTCGTTCAAGGTTCATTGAACAGTGGAAGTATGTTTCCTCTTGAAGCTCCTCGCCAATACAAATAATTACTCCTCGGCATTGAAAAATTAGAAGTTGATATATGTATATTGTCTGTACATACATATTTTAATCATAATTGAAAGTTTTTAATGTATCAAAACGAGTTCAATTACAAGGATTGTTGACCCATCACCAATACCAAATAAATTTGCAATTTGTGTGAATGTAACTCCCTTACGACTTGAACCCAATTATTCCTTATAGATAAAACTATTTTTAATTGTTTTTAAACAACAAATTTCTGGCAAGATCTTGGGCCTTTGAAAGGTTTACCTCCTTGATAAAATTAAATATGATATCTATTGGCTCGAGTTATTTGTTTGATTCTGGCATCAAAGTATAGAATTTATCTAATGAATAAAAAAGGCATTCACTCGAACTTTTGTGTAATCTTATCACTTTTGTGTGATTTGCAAACTTAACACGTTGCGTGAAAACAATTAATATTACAAATAACTTACAACGAGTAACAACAATTACAACAATATTAACCTATTGGCAGGCGACAGTTCTACAAATTTGTCACATGTAGCTGACAAATCCGTTTTCCATAAAATATTGACAGGTAACAAGTTTTTCAGAAAAACACAATGACAAATTCGTCATGACAACTTTGTTATATACTGACGCATTTTGTCGTGACAATTTTGCAATTGTATGTACTTACTGACAAATTTTAAGGCAAAATTTCATTGTGTACCTAATCTTAAAATGTGTTAAATGTTCTAAAAATGATGAAATATGGATCGAAACCTTTACATTTTGTTTCAATTTTCATCGCTTTTCGATGATTTTTTTTTATGTTAGAAGTAACAGAACGCTAATGGTCTTTTAATTTTAAAATGTTTGCACATTTGGCAATAATCTCAAATAGTCTAGACGATGCATTTTCGACAAGCCTTCTTTATTTCTTGTCAGCCCCCAAAAATCTTCTCAGAGTTTCATTTTGTTCGATTTGGTGTGGAATGACTTTCTTCCTCGTCCTTAATTTTAAGACATGAGGAAATGGCCCCATCCATTTTAATATCTTCTTGTTAATAAACTGTTTCTGAAAGCCGAAGCATTGTAAACAGATCCTGGCCACTGCACCGGGTGGAAACATAAAAGAACTATAAATTCGGACCACACACAAACATGGCATTAATTGAATGGTCACCATTTCTATCCACCAACGCTGCTTCAATTCTTATTAAAGAACCATGAACAATTCTAGCAACACATGCCAGTGACCCAGTGACTTTCGTCTCCCAGGAGTTGTCCTACCATTAAACAACAAAAATTGCTTTTACACCGAATTAATTATTTTGAAACACCCTGTCAATCGTCAAGTAAAAGTACTGAGTTACACTTCGAAGTAAATTTAATGCACATAGAAGTTGGGTTTTAGCATCCAGAGACTATGAGAGATTGACAATCTTCATCACTTTAACTTGAAAATATATCCTCTATCAGTTTAGGTCTTTTCACGGTTAACTCTAATACTGACAAATATGTTGTTATTGTTATTTTAATTTTATTTTCACGTATTTAAATAACGAGATTTTAATTTTTGAAACAGATATAATCGTCCGTGCGAAAAAATGCCGTCTAGTAATAAAATAAAATATTTGTACAACAGAATTAACTAAATACAGTCTATCCAAAGACACGAATCTGACAAATAATTTTCTTTTTCTTTTTGAAATTCAAATAATTGAGCTTTGAATTTGCAACTAATAACACAATTGTTTGTGTATACAATAATCGTGTGACCTAATATTAGATACAGGGTAGCCAATAATATAAGTATAGACCACCAAAAACTTAAAACAAAAGGGTGTTTGCGAGATCTATACTATTTTTTTTTTTTAATATATTAGCACTAATTTTTAACAAATGCTTTGATATTATAATAAAACTATTAAATTTTAGTGCCATTTTATCTACAAACAATATACAATACATAATATATACATAGAAATCTTTAATATATCTACTAAACAATTAAGCAATTACAAATAAAACGAAAACCCATTCTTTATATTATTTTTTTTTTTCGTCAAAAAATCATTTATTCGTTGTCCAATTTGAAAAAAAAAGTTTGAAATTATTATTTATTTCTTAAAATAGACCTTCCCAGTTCTGTTCATACCTCCCTTTTTTATCCATTTCACAATCGCACGACTTTGACCTTTGTGCTTTGTTCTATGATGCATTAAAAAAAAAGTTGAAAGGATAGACATTTCGTTCTTTAATTTTGTCATTACAAAAAAGGACGATGAACGGATGCTTCTGATTTCATTAATTTCTTTTTTTCTCATTTACTTTCGTCCGCATCACGATGTTTTTTTCTTAAACCTGATAAATGATGAATACCATCCTTAAAGTTTTTTTTATGAATGTATCATCATCTTACTTTTTTAGCCTCAGAAGATACCAAGGAAAAAAATTAAATGTTTTGATAAGCAAAAAATTTAGAAGTAAAAAGAATTCCATTTCCTTTTCTTCTTTGTGATTTTTATGTTTTTTCTTTTTTGGGTATATTTACATTAAAAAAGTTATATGTATGTATTCTACTTCCGAATTTGAGATGAACAAATCTTGAATGAGGAGCGAAAAGGGGATGTAGATTTGTATGCCTTTTCTTGAAGTATGATTTTGAATTTAAAAAGAAAGCCAAACCACATTTTGTATAAAAAATATTTATTCTTGTATTCTTACTTACTTTCTAGAGACTGGAAATAAATATATCTTAAATTCGAGGTTATGTTTTTCGTAAAGGTAGGTATAGAATATTTTTTTAAGTTTGAGATACACTATGTTAAAAGTATTAACAACTTTTTTTTGTTGGGTATCATTCAATTCTAAAAATTTTAAAAAATATAATTTACAAAAAATACTCTTCATGCTAAAAAAGTCAAAAATCATCAAAAAAAAAAACTGGCGAAAAGCGAAAAAAATAAAAGATAATGAAAAAAGTTTTTTTTGGGTTTCGTAGTTATTTCACTTTACGTTAAAAGAAAAGAATTTTCAATAAAAATAAAAAACGACAACATCAAGATGAAAACAACACAATCATCTTGGGAAGAAAAAGTTATTTCTGTGCACTGTCTATTCGAGCAGCGGGTGAAAGATATATACACATTTATATCTTTTTCTATATAGGGTATAAATTCTTCTTCTTCTAGTTTTCAAATTCATAATTTTCTCACTGTACGAAGGAACATACAAAGCTGGAGGTGAAAAATCACACGAAAAATCAATAAATGTTGGAAAAACTAAGTTAAAATGTTGGTAGTTACTAGGTATTTGGATGATTGTAAGCTTGAGATATGTACTTGAAAATCTTTGCCCTTTGGCAAAACTTTTAAAAAAGGTAGCACTCTTTCTACTTCTGTGTATCTATTTTACTTTTAGCAAAAGTTATATTTATTTTTATATGCTTTCAGGTTTACAGCAACAACAAATTATGTATTTGTTTACGCATATAAAGCTGCAACTGCTCTTAAGAAACATTTCTGTTTCTTTGCTTTGTAGCAGAATGTAAAAAACGAACTACAAACATTTTAGTTCTACAAAAATGTTTTAAATATAAATATAAACACTTCAGTTAAAAATGTATTTTTTTATATCGAATTCTTTCGTCAAAACATTTTTGAGCATTAAAGGTAAATGCATTTTTACCAACTACTGTTTGTAGAAAATGTAATGCTTTACTAAAAATGATATTGCCATGTTTATGTCATAACAACCGTTTTATGAGATAAAGTTTAAAACTTATTCATTATTATAATTTAAAATTTAATTTAATATCAACATCCTCAACGATAATAAGTGTACTAACTTGAGTATTTTAGATCAAACTCTTTATGGATATGTTTTTTGGCATATTTCAAAGATTACTTTCAAGAAAAAATAGCCACATCTTAGGCCAAGTCTAATGAACACCTAATATTACTGATTTAGAATTCAAATACAATCATTCCGTCATTTTTAATTTATTGGAATGATTATTGAAATCTGTTTCACTCAGTTTCCAAAAACCCGGAATAATTGTTTGCCCTAGAACTTCATGATTTTTCCGCACCCCATTATTAAAAAAAAAAGAGAAATTAAATGTGCGGAAGAAAATTTAATTTTTCTAAAAGGAGGTAAAAAAAGGCATTGAGTTGGACCTTTCTGAAAAAAAAACTTTTTGGTGGGTGGGCGCAATCATGAGCACAAGCCATTTTCCAGTGAACATAAAATGAAATTTTCATGATTTAATTTTCACCACAGTTAATTAATTCTAGGTTTCAAATTTTCATCGGTTTTTTTCAATCATGTCACGTAAAAATTCTTATTTACTGTTAAAAAACACTATTAGGCACTACATAGCTCGTGAAATTATTTTCTGTTATGTAAATATTGTTCTTTTTTAAGTTTGATTACTTTTCTTCTTCTTAAGGACTGGGGGTAGTTGTCCTATAACCGAAAGAAGATTACACTGGTGTTGTTGGTTGGTGGTTCCTAAGTAAAAGTGGAGTGGAAAAACCTGAATATTTTTTTTTCAAAACTCTTCGCTAGGAGTGCTTAAGTACAAATCAGCACTAAATCTGTTGGTCTACAAAGACCAAATAAATAAGCCTTTAGGTCAACAATGAAAAAAAAAATCGATGTGCATTCGTCAAAGTTTAACTAATAACATTGACGGATGCAAATTGAATCATTGTATTCATTTTTTATTTGATCCTTAAAGAGATAGCCTCAAACAGATTTATTCAATTGATTTATGAATGTAAGTCTAGTCACTTTGTCATTTGAATAAAAGAAGACCTTGAGTTAAATCCAGTATATCTGATTTGTATAATGTTGCCCTTTTTTATATTATTCAAGTTTCCGACCACAAGCGCCAAACGAAAGAACTCAAAAATCAGAAGAGTCGATTTTTTTTAATGCAATCTTGTTCTACGATTTTAAATCAAACAAATCATATACATTTTGAGCTTAAAGTCGTATCTGTACTTGTAACATTTTTCAAAATACAGTTGTTGAAAAATTAGTTTAAATAAATTTTTCACAAAAAACAGATGAATTAAAATGATAAAAATAGACAATTTGCCATAAGGTGTATCATAACTTTGGAGTCTAAATATCGAACCAAAAGAATAATAAAAAAAGAGGCTGATGTGCTACCCACAAACTTTCGATTTGATTTTTCTCACAATTGTACCAGATGTCAAAAACGTTATTATTCGTTGCACACAATTGTTTTGGAGATTCAATCATTTTTTGTTCGTAAAATATTGGATATATTTTTGTCCAGTTTTTTGTTTGTATTTATGGCACAAAAACATTCGCTTGAGGCATTGGGCAGGATATTGCAAGATATAAAAAACAACGACAGACTATTTGGCGACACTCTTTTCAGGTGGCTTCCCGTTATTCCGCGTTCAACGTATACTGATGAGATCAACACGTGCTTAAGATCATCGAAACTGTGGCGGAATGTTGAAAAAGTACAAATTAATTTAAATGTGGGTCTTCAAATGCTTCAAGATCCATACGCTGAAACGTTCTCAACACAACTGTTAGATATAGGCGACGGAAAAGTAACTACAGATGGATGAGAAACTGGATGCATAAAATAACCGGTAGATTTCTGCACGATGCTCTCATTGACTTGATATTTCCCGACATACACTGACAATATACAAATCATGGGTGGCTGGCAGAAAGATCAATTTTAGCAGAATAAAATGTTGATGTCAACGAATTAAATATCAAGATTTGTTACCAGACAGCTTGGTGTCATAAAAATCTATTGATATAGTTTGTGATGCCACCGAAGCTGCAAATTATCCAACTGAGGTTTTGAACCCATTGGAGTTAACAAGCATGTCACCGCATAATTAACAACTGAAGATTGGATCTACAGTATTTTTGTTTCATTATTTGAACCCACCACGGTTGTGCAACGACACGCGATTAGTATTTAAAAAATTAATGAAAAATGAGATCCAAGGCATTATTCTAAGTGGCAAATTCCGAAGTGAAAATATATTATTACTGCGAATCCCAATGCAATTCGAACACCTTGCAATGACTATCAACAAGTTTCAAAGAACGATATCTATCTGCGATTTATATTTGAGCACTTCATGTTTTTCACAAGGACAATTATAGATGGCGTGCTATCAAGTGGGCAAACCATCCAGTTTGTTTGTATTGGCGATAGATGGAATCACAAAAAATATTGTATACTCTGTCGTACAAAATGATTGATATTGTTACTTTTTTGTAGCATAGTCATGATTAGCGCTATGTTTACGTATAATTTTAAAGAATTGATTTTAATAAATTTAAAAAAAATGTTTGGTGATTTGTTATTTTAAAATGTTGTTACTGTTTACAGTGCACTATACTTTTCCCACTTTATACCACCTCTTGACACACTTACAATGAGTTATTTATTTCCATCAAAATACTATCTTAAAATTATTTATATGACAAAACAACGTTTGTCGGGTCAGCTAGTATAATATCAAATATAATTCAAGTCTCTTTTATCGCAAGTTCCAATGGAAAGTTAAAAATAGAAAATTTGCCATAAGGTACGCCATAACTCTGGGGTGAGAAGATCGAGCCAAAAGAATAATACAAAAGTTTGGGATGGGGGCTTATATCAACCTTTTTAGGTGAAAGGAGTATTATTTCAGAGGAGTGAGTTGACGTACAAAATCAAAGATTGAGAATCAACGGCAACACCTTAATAATTGCGATAATATTTTTGAACAATTGCATTCTGAAAACCGTTGCATCTACAGACAATACTTAAGGCTCAAATTGTAGTTAATTTATTTAAATACCTCAAAAAATGTATTTGATGACAAAACTGTTTTCTTTGTATTCAAATTTAGATTACCTACATTTTTCTCGGTCAATTTTATAGATATCGTAGGTAGGTACCTATATAACGAAATATAAGTGCGCTTTATATCTGGTACAAAAACTGCGGCATGTAACCGCATATATGAATCGACAGGGTGTTTGTATTATGCTTCCATCACAAAAGAGCAAAAAAGTTCACCGTTGCTTCCCTTTGTTCGTAGAACATCTAACCGATACTTATCCTTTTTTTGTTTTTCCACTACACTATTGCATAAAAAAGGGTAAAACCTCAAGGACTAATGTATGTATGGTCGGTCTGCGGTTAAAAATATTTGTATCTCGCGGTAAAATAAATTATATTTCTATCAAACGAAACAATACAAAGGTAAGGTAATCGAGGCATAACTGTATCAGAGGTTACACTTCATCTAAGAAAGAATAACATACACTCAACGTTAATAAAAAGAATACAGTTTTCGATGAGTAAAAATATACCTTCCTTCAATTACCTTTAGTCGTGCCGAGATCTTTTTTTATAGGAATAACAAGACGATTTAAACATTCCAGCGATATTGACACAAGGAAAGGTGAAACAGGTGGACAAAATGTTATAAGCAATTGTATACAAGTACTTACCTACGTACCTCGTAAATGTACGGGAATCAACGTCTGTAAAAGCGAGCACATGGGGGAGCATCGAACCTGAACCCTGTAATGGACACACAGTGAATCGCGCGCCAAGGAAACCTCATTTATACATTGTATAGATATAATATGTATGTATTATTCTGTCCTTATTCCCAAGCTATATTTTCAATTCACCAACTAAAACGATACATTTTTTTTCGAAGAAGGGTTTTTAAGAAATAATTGGCATTTTTCTGAATGAATAATCAGTCTCTTTTAATTTTGGTATTGCACAGCACATACTTAATTGATCGTTTAACTACATGATTATTGTATACATGCATACCTACATACACATATGCTATGTTTAAAAACATTTTCTTGATTTCCAATCATAACTTATTCATCTTCCCATGGCTAATATCGATGTATTTTGCCTACAAATGCATATATAAATGCTTAAAAGATGTTTAGTTGCCAACACTCCTAAAGGTGTAATTACTAAAAAAAAAAAACATAGTGAAAAAGACAATTGAGCAGAATAACTGTTCACAAAACGGTATCTAACTGTGTTACTGCTTTAGTTTCTAGTTGTTTAAGTATCGGTCCTCCTTGAAGTTATACGTGCGCACATAGTTGTAGCGCTCACTTTCAGGTAGCCAGAGTCAATTGAAAACTTGAAGGCAAACGATAGCTGTGTTTCCTTTAAACCCCATTCCAAAAACATGGATATTAAGACAAGATAAAGGGTCCAGTAATTTCTTTTAACGGAGTTTTTATTTTTTTTATTCCTATGGCTATTTAAATTTAAAAAAGGGCTTCCTATTTGGACAACGAACGGGGAGAATGAGTTCTACAAGATATAGACACATCAATGCAATTCGGAACCAGGAACTGAATGTTGAGGACCGAGGTACGTGATATGTAGGTATACGAAATAAAATATGCACGCAGCAGAAGATGTACCGTTGTCCATTAGACATTTGTTCATGTGATTTTGATTCATTTATCCCTTGACATTTCCAGTGGTTATGGCAATGAAAGAAAAATCTTAATTTATTCAAACTTTTTTTCTATTAAAAAAGGGTCACCCATAAGGTAGAGTGTTAGGCATTTGAATATAGGTTTTTAATTTTAGTTTTTATATTCTACCTACTTTTGTTTTTTTTTTTGTGTTGCCTGACCATGTGTTTTCAGAATAATATAACGGATGTAGTGATGCAAGGTGAGGCTTCTAATCGAAATAGGAAATTATAAAAGGGTTCAGTCGTCGAGGATGTGTATGATGATGGGTGTTAACTCGGTCATTTGATCACATACTCGCAATGGGAAGACCCTATTCGTAATGTGATTGTTGATCTCTTGTCCGAAAAGCGTCAGATGCGAAATTAGATTTACTTTCGTCCCATCATGGGATAGTTTTCTGGTGTATTCGTATACCGTTAGGGGATGTAGACAAAAATGTTAAGTTGTCGTAAAAATTATTCCATGGGCAGCTGCAATGCTGTGACAAGTCATGTCCAATCTTCAAGATAGAGTTTAATATTATTATTAACTTCACATAGAAAGTTATTATAATCGGCCTGATTTTTCGAATTAAAAATTTTAACATTACTTAAACTTTCAAAGGTTTTTTTTATAGAGATAACTGTATGCGTGTGCACGTACGTTCTAGATACCTTTTTCCGTCGACCTTAGAGTAATTACGGGACATATGCCGCACTCAACAAAATTCCTGCCTCTGGCCATCCCAACAAATTCATTTTTGCCTTAAGATAAGTTTTCAACTAAAAATGTAGGACAACAAATTGTTTATATCGGATAGCCGGATTTGTTCCATTTAATTGTTTTTTACCTCCCTAAAGGACTTTTTAAATCTTAAGAAGTTAAGAGTTGAAGGGTTTTTTTTTCAATTTTAGAGTGGTGTACGATAAAGGGGTGTTACAAGCACATATTATTGTATTTTCTATTTGTTTTATTTTTCTCTTAAGTTTTAAAATATGATGCGGCATCTCTGCCTCATTTTAATTTGTCTCTACAAAAATAAAGTAAAAGAAGCTTTTTAAAGTTAGGTTAGGAGCCAACTGAAAATCCCTGTATAATTATTTAGAATTTTGAATAAATTAAAATTAAAACAAATAGGACCCAATGCACACAATTTTGAAAATATTAGTTACGGTATACAAATACAATGCACCCTTTGCACAGAATGTGGAAGTAATCTAGATCGACTAAAAAATATTTAGCAGTAAAATTTATAATTTATATCTACATGCAGGAGAGAAAGAACACAAAGTCAACTTGTCTCTCAACTGTCAAGTTTGTGTAAATTGTACAGTTGTTCAACTTAAGAGTTCACAAATAGTAAAGAAAATGGCTTTTAATATATTTTTTTTTAAACTTTTGTATGATAGTTATAATTTTTTGTGATACTTGATCTTATTGTGGTATAATTCAAATCCATTAATAGGTTTTAAAAAATAATAATGTATACATTACGTTCATAAAAAGACTAGTATACATTTTCAGAAAGAGCGGCATCTCTTCCTCAAATATGTATCCTAGCTCACTAATCGGCAGAGATATTAAATTCAAATTAATGTTTACATTACAGGTGAAGAAAGGAATTTCAAAACAAATAAGTCTTGGTTTGTCTTTCTATAATAATTTGAAAAAGAGTAAAACATTTTGTTGAAACCAAACAAAACTATAACCAATAAGGTTTGCGATTTCAATAAAGAAAACTAATTTTATCCTATAAAAATATTGCTTTTAACATTTAGTATAGTTTAAAAAAAATTAACATTCAATTTTGTCAATGTCTAGATTAAAAAATAAATTTACGATGGTGTTTTATCCTCGAAAATCATTGTAGCGTGTTCCAGGCGGAACTTTTGCCGATAAAGGAAGTCTTGTCCATGGCTTAAAGAAAACGTGATATCAACATCTGATATCCGTATTTTCTCAGATAGCCAGGCCGCTATCAAATCTCTGGACTCTGTCTCTACAAACTCTTTAACAGTCCATAACTGTTGATCATCTCTAATGGAGATGTCACAACAGTTTAATATTCACCTTTGCTAGCTGCCGGGTCATGGCGACATTCCAGGTAACTGTAAGGCAGATGAACTTGCCAGGAACGGTACAGTACAGCCCATCCTACCACGTTTGACAAGTACAGGCATAGCAATCGCTACTTGTAAACTGCTGCTAATGTAAGACGCTGTGAGGAGGGCAGGCACCAGGTGGAACAACATCACCACGTGTCAAGTCACAAAAAACATCTGGCCAACACTGGATTTAAAACGTTCAAGGTGCTTGCTCTCTAAGCAGATCGCATATAAGCTCGATAATAGGTGTCATAACCCGACACTGTCTAATAGGAGAGCACGCCACGAGACTAGGCGTATTCTCAAATTACTTGTCCTAAAAAATATCACGTAAACAGAAACATATAGAAATTCCAATAATTTAATCTTATGCAAATTATTTTTTTACTTATATATGTACATATATTCTATTAACAATATTATAATTAAAATTTCGTAAGACTTTTGGAAATATCAACAGACGGGCACGAATGAGTAGATATCAGTGTGTGTCATAGCCAAGCCCCTTCCAATATTAAAAATTATTCCAGTAGTAAAAAAAAGCATGTCCTTTTATAATAATTTCAACTTTTTAGTTTCATAATTGTGCTTGTTTTGTATTTAAGAAAGACAGATCCATTAATATTTTTTTTAACTTTTCCCAGGTTCATTTCATCTAACCGTCGATTTCACTAATGGGTATTTCGATCCACATTCATCACGTTAAGAGTCGGGGCGAATACATGCAGAATAGTTCGAGTTGTTCCCATTTTAAATTTTAATGTATTTTATAATTTTCGTATCTCCCAAACAACTTTAAGATATCCAGAATCAGTCCAAATGACCAACAAATACTTTGTTTATACTTTTTTGTTTTAAATATGTAGTAAATAAATAAATAAAAATAAAACCAAACTAATATTTATATTATTTTCTTAACTTATAATTAATGAAAATATTCTTCAAAGCATTCGAACAAATTTTGCGTGGGTAGAAGTACCTAGGTACATATGTACATATATGTATTAATGAACAAAACCGAGGTAGGTAAAAAAACATTTGTAAATGTAAAAAATGCACTTACCCATACATATAGATAGCATTTACTGTTCACCGCCTGCTAGGTATTATAATTTTTATTTAACCCGTCTTCCAGCCAGCCCTAATATTCATACCATTTATCTGCTTGCATTTTCCACTTTATTTATTTACGCTCCCTTCCTGCGTCAGTCTATACATACATATATGCACAAAATGCAGATTAATAAAATTGCATTTAAACTCCCGAAAGAGCTAGCAAATAAGGCATTTCAGCATTTTATGTCATATGTTAATGGTTTATGCTCCAGAACGAGATGAAATCATTGAAAACACAACCACCACATTTAAATACAATGCATCCGCGTCAATAGTCGGAGAATTAAATAATGCTTGATACTGCGCCTCGATGTTGTGCGGAAACGAGAAAGATAGTACCTTTTTGAACTTTTCCATTTTGTATTGTGACCCTAAAATAAGTAACTTTTTTCCAAAATCCCCAATTAAACGCAGGACCCTACCTATAGTAAGTAATACCAGTTTTATTTAAATATTTTCGAAAACAAAATTCCAGATTTGATTTTTAAAAGTTACACCTTAGAACGTGAGCCGCAATGTATTGAATCGAAGCTCTGTTATTGACCATGTCAGGTCACATATAAGAAATTATTTTAAATCTCTGTAAAATAAAGTAGACAGATTTACTTTAAGGAATGCACCAATAAACCAAAACAAATGTTTGGTCTTTTGACTCAATAGATTTGAAAGTGAGATTACAAGGATTTGTGGCATCGCTGAGGAATTCTGTATTGTTATCTTATCCATATAAGATTACATTTTTGTTTGTATTTGAAAACTGTATCTTGTCCAAGAGAGATCCAATTTCAATGATTCTCATGCCAAAAGTCATGTTGCAGGAACACTTATTTTAACTTTTTATCAAAATTAATTTCTCAATAGGGGTGGTGCGCTAAATTGTTTAGCTATATAAACTTCATATGAGAGGAAATTTGCAATTTACGTTGTAGATAGATTTAAATACGCGCAGATTGACCACCCTCAATACAACTATGCAATTGCATACACTATATACCATAACTATGTTTATGTTTTTTTTGTGTGTATTTGAAAATGGATTCCGAAAAAAAGCACGAAATAAATAAATAATTCATGAAAACTATTTTTTGGACATTTAAAAATATAAACGAACATGCCATATAGGTACTCACTAATGTCCGTTTTTCATTGTCTGTTAAATGAGGAAAATTTCCCTTAAATGTATCAAGATCTATAGAAAAGAAATGTTCAAACATGAAAAACATTTATATTTAAGAAGGCTTAAAAACGCATTCCTTTTCACCCTCTCATATATATATTTTTGTTTTTTTTTTTTTTTTTTGTTGGAGGAATGTTATACACAATGTGTATTACAAATTATAAGTAAATATTGTCTACTAATACTTACATATCCATGTATGTATGCACATATGCGTACATATATAATTCCCGTCCTATATAAGGCTTTAAGAGCAAAAGTACGTTAGTTAAACAGTTTAAATAAACAAAAAAAAAGCATTGTAATTTTCTGTTTTCTCAGAATAAAAATTAAATTTGTTTTCTTCATAAAACTACAATGATCCGAAAATTGTCGAATTGATGGTTATCTTCTCCACCCATTAAGTTTTCCATGACTATTTTCTCATCTCTGTCTGTATGTCGTCGATAACTCTATAGAATCCGTCTTACAGGTTCTGAATCGATTGTGGAGCTCATATCCCATCTTTAACAAAGCTCAAATAAAGTCTAACTGCGTTAAATCACATGATCTCGTTGGCCAAATGTAATTAATCTTCAAGAAAATATCGCGGCTAAAAAACCTTTCTTGCAAAATTTCCATAGTTTCGTTCCTTGTGTGGCCAAGGGCGGATCCAGACTTTTAATCAGGGGGTTTAACACACTTCACATTAAGACAAGTGATAAAGCATCAGTTCCCATCGATCAAAGAAATCAAGCATTAGTGAGCGCGGTTAGTAGGCAGATGGAGGACCGTCTCGAAACCTAACGCGTGCTGTTTTCATGTGTTCTTTCTCTTCTGTCTTGTATTAATGTTGCTATCACCTTATATAGTCTAGTCAATCAAATTGCCGTGTTCTCTACTTTTTACATTTACAGTTTTATAAAGAAATATTAAAAATTTTGTCAGACAAGAATGTAAAGAAAGCAAGAAAGCAATCAGGTGAAAAAATCAAATAATAAACATTTTGATATGCATTGCATTTCCCCCAAGCAGGGGGTGTTCATAGCTACTGTCAATGTTGACCCACCGCCGCCGGTTTAGTTAAAATTTGTCCCGTTCACACCCCATTTATTTGGGACAGTTGTTTTATCTTTATTGAAGCATCAATTTTATAATATTTTTTCTTAAATTAAATTGCACAATTTACAGAGACATGGTATAAGACAACCTTACTACTATCAATGTTATAATTATTACATCAATCAACCAAAAATACAAAAATAAGTAATATTGAAGGAAAAGCTATATAAAACCCTTTATAAAATAGAATGAAAGAAAGGTGGGAGGGGAAAAAAAAGATTCAAATCAAGCTTTGAGTCTTACAGCAAGTAGGTAAAAATATATAGAATATAGATATAGACAAAAAAACAATAAATTTATAAAAAATAAATACATCACTAAATACATAAATAAGTAGATAAATAAATAAAAAGATAAATAAATTAAAAAAGAAAAAAAATAACTAAATAAATAACAATAACAATAACAATAACAAACCAAATCAATAACTACCCACAAAAATTAATATATATTTAAAAAAACAAATAGGTAAATAAATAAACAAATAGACATATAAATTCAATAAATAAGTAAATAAATGTATGAACAAAAATTAATATACATAAATAGTGAATAAATATAGTTAAAAGTCATTGTGAAGCTAGGTTTGTAATCAAGGTACTATCAGACATAGTACATGATGCAAGGTATAGCTCATTAAGTTTAGCAATTCTTCCTTACACCATATCCATGGCTAAAATGGAATGAAGTTTATTAGTTGAAAATTACCATGGAAGCTTCAGAATCTTTTTTTAATATCTTATTTTGAGCTATCTGCAGCCGTCGTATATTAGAGATGGTGAACCACTATACCTGATAGCTTGGAAAACAACTTTGTATATTAGAACCTTATTATCGGTGCTAAGCATTGGTTTGCACTTAATGAATGGATAAAGAATTTTAACTGCATGATTTATTTTCTGAATCCTTTTTTGTGCATTTAAGCCAAATGTTAATGCATTCCAAGTTATTTTGCATCAGATTTCCATTCTATATTTGTGTCATCCATAAGAAGATTATTACTTGGTAAAAAGCAATCCTTCAATATTATTAAAAAGATTTTTGTTGTTTTTGACCAATAAACCGTTTTTTTGGTGAATATCGTTAAATTACTATGAAGTCCGTGGATAAAATCTTTGCTTATACAACAAAGAACCCCTCAGATCTATCATTGGTTTAAAAGTGATGAATTCGTGCGGAGGCTGGATTTTCAATTTATATTGTGATCTTCATCTATTCCTCAGTTAAAAGTGTACGGCACTAAAATACAAATTTTATGTAGGTATCCATTAACGCAGTACGATTAGATTTGAGTTAAATAAAATTCCCAAGAAAATTTAAAAGTATACCTTATCAGGGGGAAAGTCATGGCCCCTACAATTCAGTATTTTTTGATCAGTGCAGATGCGACTTGTTTAGTGGAAGGACTGACCGAGTTCTTATTATAATTGAATTTGATAAAGATTTGACATATGTAAGCCTTAGTGCGAAATATGCTGAAAGGTATTTGTGGAATGCGAAACTCCAAAGATCAAAAAGCTACTATCGTTTCATCTTTTATTTGATGTTCGAAATAAATCCTCTTGTTGGAGAACACTTTATTTCATTATATCCTACGCGTAGCCAATTTACGCCGTAAAGTGTATACAATCCAATCAAATATCTTCTTGTCTTATCCTATAAGCTGTGGGGTCCAACTAAGGTTAAAATATTATCTACTTAATGGTTTGTAAAAATTAGTCTTACTAAACAAACCTGGCTTGCATTGCATTTGAGTAGAAAGTTCGGTAAAACATCTGGAGTAGAAATAAGTTTCTTTATAAGTAATTAGTAGAAAAATCATCATTTTGTTAAAAAATAAAAATTATTTCTAATAGCATTTAAGAAATCATATTTTTATAAGTAAATAAAGAATATTATATATTTAAACAAATTAAATACTTAGATGATATCCATTTTCGTTTAGATCACGGAAATTACGAAATATTTATTTACACTCCGTTTCGACTGAATACTGAATACACACATTTGTGAAAATAATTTTTACATTTCTTCCAAGAATTTTCCAAAAGATTATCAAAAAACAACCACAAGCTTTTCTTTTGCCCAGTTGCAAAGCTTTCTATAGGGTCTGCCAATTTAATTTTTTGTTTCAACTAGTGCTTATTTCGTGAATGGTAACACTAAGCTCATGTCTGATTTGACATATAATTAGTTTTATCCTTCCGCTGAACGAATATGGTTGTGTTTACGCTTGAATAATAACGCTGGAAACAACGCTTAGACAATATGCCGATTTTGCCATCTCTTCAGATGAAGCTTATTTTGATCTTGGCGGGTACGTAAACAAGCAAAATTGTCGCATTTGGGCCACAGAAAACCCGCACGCATGCATTGAAAAGCCGATATACCTAAAACGAGTAACTGTTTGGTGCGGATTTACCGTTACAGTCAATGGAGGTCGTTATGGGGCATGTTGAATGAATTTTTGTTCACAACAGGAGGAGAAGGATATTGGCAACATTTGGTTTCAACAGGACGGCACTACGTGCCCCACAGCCAAAGCTACACTCGATGTTTTTATAGCATTAAAAAAAAAATATTTGGCCGACCCTATACTAGTAAAATTTAATATTTTTTTTGAGCCAACTGAATAGGTGACATTTAAAAAAATGTATTTATCTAATATATAAAATTCTCCTGTCACAGTGTTAGTTGCCATAATCCTCTGAAACGACTTAACCAATTTTAATGAAATTTTACATATACATTCGGTAGGTCAACATCGTACACGATGCAATAATCTTACGATAGTATTCAATGACACTATGTAAAAGGAAGCATTGATTGCTATCAAGGATCTTTGCATTATTATTGCCAACTTACCACTCAGTCATTTCGGTATGCATTCACCAAATCGAAATGTATCTGATTTAATAGACACTGAATTGAAACGTGAACTTCAATACAAAACTGTTGAAATGGCAGCGATTGTTGCTCGCAATTGCCCTCTAATGAATGAAGAACAAAGAACCATTTATGACCACATCATGCTCTCAGCTTCGACAGGACAAGATGGATTCTTTTTTTCATTATATCCTAGGTAAAACTGGAAAAACATTCCTCTTATTCCGCTTCCACGTATGCTGATGAGATCAACGCGTGCTTAAAATCATCGCCATTGTGGCGTAAAGTTGAAAAGTACAACCGAAAGTAAATATGCTTATTCAATTCCTTCAAGATCCATCCGCTGAAACATTCTCAAAATAAATGTTAGATATACGCTCTCATTGACCAGATATTTCCCGAAGTACACAGACAATATACAAATCATGAGTGGACGGCAGAAAGAGAAATTTCAGCAGCAAAAAATGTGGATGTCAAGGAATTAAATTTCAAGATACAACATCTGTTACCAGAAGGCTTGGTGTCATACAAATCTATTGATACAGTTTGTGATACCACCGAAGATCTTATGGATTTACCATGCATGCCACCGCATTATTTACAACTGAAGATTGGATCACCTCTAACTTAGCTTCGTAATTTGAGCCCACCACATTTGTGCAACGGCACGCGTTTAGTAATTAAAAAATTTATAAAAAATATTATCGAAGTCATAATTGTGAATGGCAAATTCCGAGATGAAAATATATTACTACCGCGAATCCCTATTATACCCACAGATGTGCCACTTCAATTCAAACGCCTTTAATTTTCAATTAGATTGGCATTTGCAATAGCTATCAATGAGTCTCAAGGCCAAGCGATGTGTGTCTGCGGCTAAGATTTGAAGACATGTTTTCCAGACGTGCTCTCGAGTGGGCAAACCATCCAGTTTGTTTGTATTGGCGAAAGATGGGATCACAAAAAATATTGGACATTGTTGCATTAAGGGATTGGTATTTCTTTTTGTAGTATAGTCATAATTAGCATTATGTATATAATTGTACAGATTTAGTTTTATTAAATTAAAAAAACTGTTTGGTGATTTGTTATTTAAATATTTTGTCACCGTTTACAGTGCTCTATACTTCTCCCACTTATATACCACATCCTTACACACTAACAATAAGCTATTTATTTCTATTAAAATATTCTCTAGAAATTATTTTTATGACAACACAATTTTTGTTGGATCAGCTAGTATTCATCTATATTCTACTAAACGCTAACTTAATTTCAGAAATTAAGGATTTTTTGCTTTAAACTGAAGAATATCTCATTTACTGTAACCCACAAGCATCTCTAAGTGTATTTAATAATGTTTAGATCAGATGAATTTGTCAATTGTTTTAGAAAATGCAAATTTGGCTCCTCTGTCCAAGCTATAATAAGCACACCGAGTTAAGGCGCGTTTTCATGTTGGTAGGCCAAGTTCGAGGATCCCCTTATACCCAGCTGCAGCAATTTTTGATGCACCTCAACCTTAACTGTTCGATATTAACTGACAGCTTTCAATATAACAACACCTTCCTCAAAGTGCTGATGAATCTTCTAACATATTTTTACTTTTTTTAATCTTAAAAATAAAAGGTTGTCCGATAAATAAATAAAAAATCACAAGAATTAGATGCATACCTTAAAACTGCTCGTCTTTAAGCTGCTGTTTTTGAAGTTCTTTTTACCTCACCTACATTTATGTTTAACCTACATATGCACGAATCTTATTTTTTTAAGTAAAAATAAAAGCCATTAAGATTTCGGGAAATTTTATTAGCTGCACCACGTCCGATCTTAGGTATTGGTTCCTAATCATGTCGATTTTAGCTTTTAAAATTTGAAATCAGAAATAAAATTTCACTTAAAAACCTAAACAATTTTATTTAAACTATCCAGTACTTGAAAACGCTCATAAAAAACAATTAAATTGTCGTTGTACCTATTCAGTTGACTCAAAAAAAAACTTCTTCTTTAAGTAGTCAATACTTTACAACTGGGCGAAAACAAGGCTCGCAGTTTTATTTGGATATATTTTTTTGAAATATCTCAAGAGAATATTTAGCATCGAAAGACGTCATAAGAACCGTAAGTATTTGAACAAAATGTAAAAAGCATTTACGAAAATGTTTGTGCGCATTCAGTTCAAGCCAAGTATATGTGCTTACATATTTTAACTTAAACATAAAACTGCTTTGATTGAATTGTTAATATGTGAATCTTACTCCGTGCACTTTGGATTTCATTGATCCTTTTTACGTATCTATACGAAGCTGAATAATACTGACATGTCTGAAAAAATAAATAAAGCAAGAGTTTGAATATGAGGGAGAATAGTAACTACTAAATGAGCTCACAAACTTCTCTTTAGCATCATTACACTCCCACCTTTTTTAGGCCAAATTCAGTCACTTCTTGAATGAAGATTAAGTCTTATGTGGTGCACAACAACTCTTATTTAACTTTGTGCAAAAAGGTCTATGTGCTCAGTTCACATTCGTTTATAAACCCTACACCTAAGGCACATGTATATATGTACATATTTGATCCCTTTCTTGTAGATATTAAAACTAACAAAAAGGAAAAAGAAGACATTTTAAAGAGAAAAGAAAAAATTAAAATGTTTCTAAACATTTCATTACAAATCAAATACTAAGCTTAGAGTCAAGGTCATAAACCACCTTATATTTTTCTTTTTTGTGTTTTGTATAACTCATACCAATGCCATATACAGATTATAGCAATTATTACCAAGATCAAGTGTGTTCTAAGGAGGACTTATAATATCGAACAAATATTTCAGTGGACTTTTACGTTGCAAGGATTTTGAACATATTTTGTTCAAAAGGTTTTTATAAAGCTAAGGGTTTATATAATTAAAAGTAAGCAGATACTTGTAGAAATTAAAAAAATGCAATTTTTAATTCAATACTAGTGTATAGAAAATGAAAACATATTGCACGCATGCACTCCACGGCGCAGGCACCTGCTTATGCTGTACATAAAATTGGATTTATAAAATGCATTTAAATAAATGTAGAGGCATACATACTTAAGTGCGTGTACCAACATGTGTATAGGTACAGAAGGTACATGTAGCTACGTTAAGTCTCATTTAATATGTATATGCAATTATTTTGCAAAACCGAGCGAGAACACGACGCATGTTAATGTGGACGTGAAGGACAAAATTTGAACCGACTAATACCACGAATGTGCGAAGCTGGAGTAGGCCTAGGATGCTGAGGGCCTCTACTGCGGAATATATTATAGGTGTATACCAAATGTTTATAAGCGGCTATAGTAGTAGTATAGCGGCTGTACCCAAACATTGGTCAAAAAGGACATTTTCCATGTGTACTGGGTTTGTGGATTTAGGCGTTGAATTGAAACAAGAGAATACAATTTATTGAATCGCAATCCTCCGTTCAGTCAAATAATAGCCAAATACTTACCTATACATATGCACGTGAAAATGGAAAACTGATGATGATAAAAGTGTGGAAAAGAGTGGAGATTTCATATGAGTGCTATGAAGAATGCGGTAATTTTATTGCATTATTAGCTATTTGTCTGCGAAAATTGAGTTTAGGTGGTATACGTATAAAATTATGTAATTTTTTTTTTATATTACTGAAATAATATGCATAACTGCATCTTGGTAATACATTATAAATGAAAAGTATTGACACCCAATAACATAAGCACGATCATTTTCAGGTTTAACTTTTGTGACATAACTTTCTTATACATTATTCGATATCTTGTTAATGGAAGCAAATCAAGGAAAGTATAAGATATTGCACCTCCAGGAAAACAAATGTCCTAATTATGATTTTCACACGAAATATTTTTGTTTGAACTAGATCGAACAATCTATTATGAGTAACGTAAGAATGAAATTTTACTTCGATGTTGAAATGAAATTGCGAACACTTACCTCGAAACTAAATAAACATGTAAGTCTTGAATAAAGTTGAATCGATGATTGTTAAATCAAAACAAGCCACATTTTTATATTTTCACAGCTGAGCAGAGAAACGCTGATAACACGAACATTTTGACAATTTTTCCTATCGATTTAAAATATCTAAATTTCTTATAGATTATTTTCAAAATTAGTTTATATCTTTTTTTATAATTATATAATATATATATATATTAATAATTTTATAATTAGCGAAGGAGGTGTCGATTTTAAAATCTCAAACATTGCATCGCTATGGAAAAATAGATCGTGGTAAGGCACATTCGCGTAGTACTGCTAAGGAATAAACTTTACGACGATGTCACCAATCATTTTTATAGCCCTTTTCTTAATACTGGCAGGCATAGGATGAGACTATGGACGTTATGCTGAAGTTTGAGCCAGATACCAGGAGATACCTAAAAATGTCTTGCATTGTCTGAGGAAACGCAATCATCTTGTGGCATTTATGGCGACATCGCGTAAAAGATGATGACATATCGAAAATATCGTTATTTTCAGTTTGACATGTGCCACTGACTATATAACAGTGGTACTGTCTCCTGCGAAGAATCTACAAATCCTCCAGCCGTTTGGGATCGACATAGAATATATAGGTTATTATACTGGAACAAATGAATGGTTGAGAGTTGTAAGTCACCAGGCGCTGGTTGTTGCGAGCTGTTGCGCCTAGTGTATTTATTTAATTTAAATACTACTCATATAAACTGAAAGGGAGCGTTATTGGGTTTTCGAAGCATTAAATTCCATGCAGTTATTCTTTATTGTACATTACTGTTTAGGGAAGAATTTAATGAGCCTATAATATAGTTTAGTAAAGGAAAGCGATATTTTGAAATATCTACGACGCACGATTTAGTGGATTGCCATGTTTGGCAGCCATATGTTAAGACTGAAAGAACAATCTAGTCAAAAAAAAGCATTTCCATTTGTTCGAGTCGAGATGTATAGGTTAATGGTTAACGTAAATAATAACGTAATGGTTGCTAACGTAAATTAGATTTGCCGCTACCAAAAGCATTACTCTTTCTTTCCTTAAGAATTGAATTGAATTGCACAAGGAGCATATATTGAGTAGTTTTTCTCCATAAGGTAACAAATTCACATTTCCTTTACTTCTGTACTTAACCATCATTGATATTTGGGGAACCTAGCCTTAAATGGTTTTTCTCTTCCAATATATGATTAAGTGGACAGTATATAGCTGCCTGAACATTTCTTTCACTGTTTAATGCCCACTGTAGAAATGGGCTGCCATACAGAGAAGCTTTTAACTCAATTTATTCCATTCCACATTCTCTTGTCAAATCTAACCAATCAACACATCGAATTGTTTTTGTTGGTATGGCTTGAAGAGCTGCTATCTTTGCAAGTCTACTGATACTCATCATCATCACTCTTAGAATGTAATCAACTATTACTAGGGCTCATTACATACGAGTATATTTTGATAATGGCATGTGAGAAAATTCTATTTATAAAGTTTCCAAGAAGTTTCTCAACAGTTTCATACTGCTTTCCCAAGTTCGTGCCGCGTAAAATATAACTTATTCCGATACCGCTTCAAATATCCTGAAATTTCTGCTATGGGCTATACATTTATTACGAAAGCATCAATTCCAAGTTGCTCTAAATGCACTTGAGTTTAGGTAGTTTCTCGCTTAGATGTATTTCCATTAGATGTTTTCTTAAGCAAACTCTGAGGTATTTGAATTCCATTTTTCGTTCACCGGGTTGCGGCCTCTAGTATGTTTGAAAATCAAAATGTTGGACCTGTTCAGATTCACTATCAAACTTCAAAAAAGTACAATGCCGTCAGCGAAAAGCATTGCTTTTATTATTTGGCCGGCTAAGTCGATACCAACTGATAAAAAGTTTACAAGGTCTACTACATACAAACAAGGCAAACAGACTAGACTCAATGTACAGCCTTGCCTGAATTCCAAATATGTTTTAAACCCCCTCAGCTCTTTTCTCAATGCCTAAACTTATCTAATCCTATAGGAGCTGAGGTTTGTAAGGAGCGTCTATGCTGGCCCTCACCCTTAAAGTTCAAATCAAGGACCGGTCCTTCAGATTGGAGGTCGTGCGTCAGTTTAAAATCCTGACCACCTGAAGTAAAGCTAGTTAGGTATATATTGTCTAATATGAGCACAGGACTCAATAGAAGAAAAGGTTGAACAACACCAAAAATATGTTCTTCGAGCTCTTGGACAAAGCATATGAGCAAAGTCCTAGCCACGACATTTAAAACGCATTGATTTTAATGCCAAGCTAGAAAGGTAAGACATCTTGTGTAATAATATGCTAAAAGCCTCCATGGCACAACTTGCTGCAGGATGAGATGTCATTGTTATCAGTATTCGTTTTCCACACTTTAACATTAAGAAACGATCTACAACAGTGACGTCTGCATGGGCTGTTTACAGCGACTTAGGCTATGCCATAAGCACAAACTCCAAAGCAGTCTCCCAACCTGGATTGCGCAACTAGGGACTGAGCTGAATGCAGTAGTTGTTGTTTGAGATTCTAGTTTACACAGGCATGTAGCGCCAGCTTAAGTAAGTAAGTATATGACTCTTCTTGGAGATTTTCTCATGTTTTGATTTTTGTCCATAAGACGAGAAATAAAAAAAAAAAGTGTGATATGCTCATATTGATCACACTTACACTTCCACTTTCTCAATCCTTTTTGTTTGGACAAAAAGTCAGTAGGGGGATTTCCAAAATGCTTTTCACAAAGCACGAAGGCTGAAACTTTTTCTGCTTGGTACCTACGTTCGTAAAAATTTCATGAACCTTCATTCTCAAATTATAGTTTTCGTCTTTTACGCACTGCAGTACAATTCTTGCAATACTCATTCTATTGCTTATTTAGATGACATTCAAATCAGTCCGTTGTGAACCAGGGCCTAGTGACTTACAACTCTCAACCATTCCTGTGTGCGAGTACTGTTGTCAGGAATGGAGGGACCTACAATTTTAGGCCGAATCCGAACGGTTAATTTTTGGGAAAGCACTTTTTCATGACAAGAATTACTCTTGAAGGATTTGTCAATGCACTTCTATTAAACGGTATACTTTTAAGTTATTGCTTGGTAAAAAAATCAAGTCCTACAATTTTTTAATTTGTTGGTAAATTGTTCATATTAAAAAATAAAGTAAAAGAAAGTTTCATTGAAAGGTGGCGATAAATCCTTAAATATTGAAATACGTATTACGTATGTATAGTTTTTATTAAACATTTTATTAAAAATTTAAATATTTTAGCACTTTAAAGGGTTTCCTTATCAAATTTTTCCCTCACGCCCACATAATTTGGCTAGGTATACGTTAAGTTGGTTCCAATATTTCACATTCTGGTGATGCATATACAATTCAGCAGGTTTATATTCATCACACTACCAAGTTAAGTTTAGTTGTATTTTGGTCCTCACGCATGATACGCGGCGCATTTTTTTACGCCATCTATATGCCTATCCACATTAAAATATCTGCCATAGAGAGACAGAAGCGACTATAGGTAAAATGCATACAAATCAAACCTTTTATTCTGGTTTGTACCTTCATCATAAATAATATTCAAGTTGACTGGGAAACATAAAAATAAGGAATACAAAAAGAGAATGGGGGTATAATGTTATAGTATAAAACCTTTTATCTTTATTGGAAGCAAAGGTCATTTATATTTATGCGTCCCCTATATTGATAGCTTTCGTATACGAAATTAAAAATAAAACAGAAAGAGATGCCAGATCAGAGCACATCCTTTCAACGCCGCGTTAAAAAATAACACGGCGAAGAATACCAGCATCATTTTTTTTGTATTGGCGCAGCTTTCTGAATGCATAATGCACACACATATGTGAACGTCATTCTCGTTCATGAATGCTCCCATGTTCACCTCATGCTCCACATTTAACACAAAGGTAAAATGTCAATATATCAATTGACCGAGAGACTGTCCTAAAACCCACCTTAACTATCGTGCGTACGCTGAAGTACGAAGTTACATGCATACGTACGCACAAAAAGATTTTTCGCACAAACACTTCAAAAATTTTACGCACACAGATTAAATAAATCGGGGTCGGTTTACCTACACCGTCCAGTTATATTTTTGGACCACCAGCAAAAAGGGAGTAAAGTTTTCAAAATATACCCCAAAGCTTGCATTGTTGAAATAGAGGAAGCCATGTAGCCCATATCTACAGATAGGCTGATGTGCTTGTGAATTTATACTATTATATGCATACTTTATATCAATTTGTATGTGGGATTGGATGTACATTCCAGGCTCACCCAATAAGTCCCTGATTTAAGCTATTCAACTTGCTGGTATAGCTATAGTTGCGAGTTGCAACTTCACTTTTGTAAGTGAACAAAATGCACCAGTCTATGTTGTCATGGGCGCGAAATAAGTGTGATGTCCATACTAGTCCTAGTGCAAGGGGTGATTAAGCATCAACTTTAACAAGGATAGGCACGTCATTGGCATGGGACACAGGGCATAGGCATAGGCAATGCAAAGGCTTACACCATATACCACAAAAAGGGGACTCAGTGGATGCATTTTGCAAAATTGCAGTTGCATGTTCGTTGTGGGTATTTTCCTACAAATACACTCAAAATCAATTCCTGCTGCATGTATTTGTTCACACATACTAGAATAAATATTTGCTTATTTCAAATGATGTTGGAATCGACCGTGCCAAGTTTAAAAAATTGCTGTACAAAACATAATAAGCCTTTAGCTGGGTTATACAACACACAACATATTTTTCCGGCAACATTTTTTTCCATTATTCTCAAACATACAATAAATAAATGCAAGTTCCTTTTTTTAATTTACAAACCAACTTTTAAAAAATTCATCAATTCTTAACAATATTACAATTATCCAAAAGTGCTTAAGTTGTGAAAAAAAAAATATTTAAATTCCGTCATGAAGATTCAGTGAAAAAATTGGATTTAAAAAATATTAATACAAAAAATAAAAAAATTCAACTACATTGTGGCAATTAAAATTTGTGTAGTGATTTAAAAAAAAAAGGCCAAACATGTTTTACAACATGAAAATCTCGAAACTTGTTACTCTATAATTCTGGCGCTCTCCTTAAATTTATTTTTCAGTTATCATCTTTGTTTATTCTCAGTCTTTTATTAGATTTTAGCTTTCGATGTCGAATTACTATTATCTTCCTTTCCTTATTTCAATATCTTGTCTTTACCTTTGTCTTCTTCAGTTTCTACAAAATCAAAATCTTAACGTTAAATGCTTTTGAACCTGGTGGCACGCAAGTCGTCTGAAAGCAATGTAGAACACAAAACACAAAATCTAATACTCTTTTCTTCTTCTTTTTCTTCTTCTTCGTCTTCGTCTTCATCTTCTTCCCTTTTACTTCCCTTTCGTTTTCAACAATAGTGCAAAATGCCTTATGTGTTACGAAAGGTTGAAAGAAGTGCTAAAATTGTATCCGCCATTTTATTTCCCGTATAGAAACTTGAACATCCTTTTTGCATTTTTACTTCTTTTCCTTTAAGTAGCCCTTCATAAGGATATAATTCAAAAGAAATAATAAAATAAATTAAAATAGATAAAAACGAAAACTGAACACTTTACGAAGCGAGGAAGGACAACAAAAGTGATGGGCATAATTTGATACAAAAAATTGTTTTTTTTTACAGAAAAATTATAACCCGATTATATAACGCTATAAAAAAAAGTTATTGACAATATATGTTTTGAATTTGCACTGTGAATTATAATAGCTTTTGATAAGCAATACGTTTTTGGGATAAAGCTTTAAAATAATATTATTCGGTCCAAATAACTTTTTTTTTTAAATAGTGTTGGTTAATTAACCTATCTTACTTCTGAGCAAATGGAAACAAGTAAAACAAATAAGTTATAGATTAGAGTAGAGAGCATGAATGCCTTATTTCGTAAATGTATTAATATTTATTTTCTTTATTTATTATATTTTATTTTATTTAAGCCACAAAAAAAAATATGATAAAGATACAACGACTGACGGAATTTTAATATGGTTTACACTAAGCGCTAAGCTTTAACTAAAGTAAAGTAACGTTTAATTCTCTTCCCGTTTTAGGTCTAATCATCATTATTTAAAATCGCAATAGACCAAGAAATATTATAAACTTTTCCAAAAACAAATTGAGCAATAGAATACATAAAACTTAACCACTTTCAGTTTATTACCCAATAGAACGGACAATATTTTTTTCTAAAAATAAATTTAAAAAAAGTAATATTTATTATAAAAATAAAATAAGAGCAACTTCAAGAACAGCAGCAACATAAAGAAAAATTATTAAAGATTTTGAAAACAACAATAATAACTGTATAAAGCCAACCAAAAATATAAGAATAAAACTTGCAACAAAATTCATAACTAATTTCGGAACCAAAAGTACAAAGACAACAAAAATAAAAACATTTTAATACAATTTAAGAATGATAACAACGCAACAAAATTTTCTACAAAATTAAAGTTATTGCTAGAAGAAATAAATACAAAATAAAAAAACAACTTCTCAAATAATAATAATAATATTTATAATATATAAATAAAAACAAACATAAGATCTAATTTTTTTAACATTAATTAAAAGTATATCAAATTGGCAAACACTTTTTAAGTTCAAAATTTTAAGACCTTTTTAAACAATTTCAATTTTATTTACAAAGCAAAATATAGTTATTGAATTAAAATAAAAACCTCATACACAAACACACAAAAATATAGACTTTCAAAGCAATTTGAAAGAAAATACCAAAATACACTCCTACGAAATTACACAAAATAACACTGACACCGGAACATACAGTTTTAAATACCATTTACCATACAGCTAGCATTTGCTAACAAAAATACGCAAAAAATAACACATAATTTCTTTTACACTCCCTCCATAAATCTTAAATAAGAAACATAAACCCAATATACCAATTTAAACACAAAGCAAAAAATCATCGAAGTTATAGAAAATTTACTACAAGGAAACTAAAAATAATTTGGGAACAAACACAAACAAAAATTATATAGAAATACAATTCGAAAACAGAGCATAAATTCAAAAAATTTCAGGTTCATGCACAAAATTTTAAATTTTTAGGAAAAAAATTGATTTTTAATACTTATACATTTTTCGTGTAAGCCAATAGCATACAAAAATTAAATAATTAAAATATAACCCAAACTTATACAGTTTTTTAGTTTCAATTTAAAAATATTTTTCTTGATTTTTGTTCACAATTTTTTTATTTATCTAATAATACACACATCAAATATATATCAATAATTAATAAACTAAAAATAATATAATCCTATCTAATAAATACATACATAAAACAACAAAAAATTGCAACAATCCATCTATATTAGCAACAAAGTTTTGTTGAGGGCTACAACATACTTTAAATCAATAAAATACTTAATAAAACTTAAAAACGGGCTAGTTTTAATTTAAATAATAAACAACAAATGTAAAAATATAAAAATAAAATATTAAAACAATTTACAAATCGTTCAAGACTTAAAGTTTCTTACGTTATTGTTCATTTATCATGTTGTGCAAAATTGTTAAAAACTATTTAATTATATAAAATCAATGATATATTTAGTAAATTAAAAAAAAAATATTTAATAAAAAAAGTGAGACACTCAAAAAACGTACTATATTTTGGAAAGCAAGAAAGTAGTCTTCGAAATATTTCAAGTGATATTTTAGGCCTATACATACAAAAAGAATCGCAAAAAACAAAACAAAAAAATACTCATAAAAAAATTCCGGAAACCCAAATGTGATCGCAAAAGTTAAAATTTAAACAAAAAAAGAAACTATTTTATATAGAAAAAGAGAAAAGATTCAAAAACATTAGTTAAACTAAAAACATTTCAGTTTTTTTGGTTATATTAATAAGAGTGTGTGGTTTACATTGTATAATAAAATATATATATACATATATATATAGAAATTTAACACTAACTGTATTATATAAAAACCTTGCCTCAAAGCAAGAGATTATAAACAAATAATAACAAAACAAATAAACCAACAACAGCAACCCTTATCTGAAAATTCGTGTGCCTTAACTTGGCCTTAAACAACAAAAAAAAATTAAAAAGCATAAAGAAACGGCAAAAACAACTTAAAAGTGGCGAAGAAAATAAACGTAATCATTCTGAACATTTTTAAGTGCTTGATAAAAATAAAATAAAAAAATGTTTAGGTCAAACAAAAAATCATATAAAAATATTTTTTAGTATAAAAAAATATATTTTTTTGTTACAAAGAAAAACTGTTGAACGAAAAAAATAACTAGTGGAAGAAAAATCAGATTTTTATATATGTAACAGATTTTTTCCCTTCTCGCTGTGAAAACAAAATTAGTTTGTAGTAAAATTTAGACAAGAATTTAGTACTAGAACTTAAAAAAATATTAAACTAAAAAATCATCTCTGGGACCTTAAGTTATTTTTAAACTTAAAGAATATATGTATTTCGAATCAAAACCACCTTAAGAGATAGATAAATTAAAATCCATTTGTTGATAAGTCAAAATTGTATATGGTATTAAAAAAAAGTACAAAACCAAAGAAAAAATTATAATTATTTTGTGAAAAAAAAATAAATATAAGAAAATGGCACTGCGTGCGAAAGAATTTGAAAGACAGCAACCGTTCATGCCAGTGATTATTCCTAAAAAATCTGACATTGACACTTAAAACCCTGAATAATGTTTAAAATATGTGTAGTGACAAAGAAAATTTTAATTTATTTTGGAAAACACGAACATTGCTATGGTATCATTTCGAAACAGAATTAACAAACATTTACTAGTTCGAGAATGAAGTGGTATCAAACCGAAGGATACATTTTAAAGGAACTTCTAAAATTTGGATGCGACATAGAAGCTGTAATAGTTAAAAAAGGTGAGTTTTGAAAACCTATATTAATGTCTTAAACAATTTCAATGAATTATTTAATTTCTTCATTTATTATAATGTTATCAATATTGAAAGCATTATTGGTAATATAATCTTTTTTTAATATAAGTTTCTTCATTCGTTTGAGGGGGAGGGGGAAGGTGCATTTGAGCAGACAAGACCGTCCAACCTATTTTTTTACCTGTATATTATAAAGCTCGTCAGTACAATCATTAAACATAACTTTAATTTATGTTTTCCTTTCTTGAGTCAACCAGTTTGTTAAAATACCCCTTGCAAGCCATAGCACTAAAAACTACATATATACAAGTTCCATAACCTAATACACGATCATTGACCATAAGTATTAACATTGTCAGGTTCCGTGAACTAAATTTAATATTCAAATCGTCTTTATTTTTACTTCTGATCAAATTTGTTCTTGTTTGTTGTTTTGGTGATGCCGTAAAATAAGGCCAAATTTCAATAGTTGGTCCTACTTCCTTAAATAGTTTGGCTTTATTTCACTTTGTCAGAATGCAATATAAACAAATGCTAAAAATTGGCCTCATTTCACTTTTGTTAAGTGCAATAAGGCCAAGTTTTGAAAGTTGGCCTTATTTCACTTGGCCTTATTTCCTGTTATAGCACCTGTTATGGTCATATTTATTTCCGTATAAATGTGAAATGATCTGGACTAAAACGACAAGTATGACGAAAACTTAACACGGAGGCAGAAGAAATGTCTTTCTAAAAGACAAGGAGTTATAAAAAAAAAAATGAACTAGTAAGAAAGTAGAATCAAATAAAAGTCCGAAAAAGTCGAAAGCTACATGCAGCCTTTGTTCCCTCTACTTAGCACACTTTAATTAGAATTACCCTAATCCTGAAATTTGCAGAGGCAGGGGGCAATATGTATGTACTACTTGTGGCGTGATGGTTAGTGCATAGGACTGTCATGACAGATGCCTTGGGATCAATCCCTGTCTGTACCATCGCAAGTTCTTTTTTCACGGGTATTGCCTTTTGCGAGGTATAGACAACTCCTCCAAGAGAAATTCTTGTTATGAAAAGGGCTTTCTTAAATAAGCCGTTCAGATTCGACTTAAAACTGTAAGTCCCCTCCATCAACAGTAATCGCACAAAGGAATGTTTGGGAGCTGTAAGTCACTATAGTTATAGTTTTCAATGGACTACTGCGCCACCTAATTTATGTATTTATAAGGGACTGAATGATCGTAGATTACGCAAATCACTGCTTACATGTCGCATTACATAGCGGTTATAAAAAAGCATATTATAACAAAAAATAATTTTGTGTTCAATGTTCTGTTTGGCGTTATTAAAATTGTTTTGAAATAATGTCGAACATGAAAAAGAAAATAAATTCAATATTATTTTCATATAAAAGTATCAGTGCCAATTTCACTACCGGCACTGTTACTTGCCCCTTCATATTGGTACTCAGAAAACGATAAAATAACACTGTTTCTCAAGTATTTGGGTACTTAAGAACTTGTATAACAATCAACACTTTTTTCTAAGTATCATGATCATCTTTTTCTTCTGATGAAAAAAATAAAAACAAAATTGGTCAAGTTCTTAGAATAATGGTCGCACACACGTGTGTTTGTTTTGATCTGAGATATCCAATTACAGCTGTTGAAACAGTGCATGTTAAATTTTCAAAAGTTTATGAAAATTTAATCACTAAATTGACAATGAATATCGATATTAAATATATTTATTATCTTTCGTCTGTAACTATTTGCAACAGATATCTTATACTCGTTTGCAAAGTGATTGTAACATTTTTGATGCGATAGCTTAGCAGCTTAACGCTTTATCTTAAAAAAAATCAAATTGATTCATTGTGCTTGTTATTTTCGGTTTCTTTAAAAAAAAAGTCAACTGACGGCTGTAAAATATTAATAAAATACCAAATTATAAAATTTAAATTGCTCTATAGTAAAAAAAATAAATAAAAACAAGCCACGCCCTGGGATTCCAAAAACGCGCGACAATATTTGTAGGAAGTCTTCAAATTTAGATACATTATGCTTAATAGATAGACACCTTAGATCAGCTTGGACTTTGAGGACAAAGGTTTAGGTATAATTTCGATTAATAAAAGTATTGGAACTGCATTAAGCAGAGCGAGTACTTCATCCTGTTATCGCCGCCTCCAAATGCAGCAAGGGATTGTGAAATCAATTTCTCTCCATATTAATATTATATTACCTCAATTGACTGATGGGGCATAACCACTCGATGTTGCGTTATAATAAAACAAAAATCACCCCCAATATGCATAAATGTAGAGTGCGTGACATTGTTTTTGTTGCGAAAATACTTACTTTTAATCGCTTGCCAAAAAATTCTACCATTTAAAACTTTTTTCAGACTTTTGTATTAGTTACGCATAATATATACATATATAGTATTCAACAACGTTATGAATACGTATATGTATATGAGTATGAGATAATGAATAGAGCTTAAAGAATGCATTTCAAACTAATGCAGGTACTATAGGGGAATTCTCATTTGCTTGCAATTGTTTAATAATTACATGCATCGGTCTGTAGGTGTGTGTGTTGCTGTGGTCGCATAAAGTTATATGGCTGTATGCATTTAATTTTTTTTATATAGTTTCGCAACTGCACACTAATAAAGGAGTGGCATGAAGCTAGTATCGGTTATAGAATACAGGCATTTTACTTTTATATACACTTTTTTTATGGTCCCTTTTCCTCGTAAATTCGATTGAAAAACATATAGTATGTACAAAAGTCTATGTAATCGATTAATATGTCTGCTCGATGATTATATGCGTATCATCAAATTGGATTTTTTTTGTATATATACGTAGTTTACTTCAAGCTAATGAAATAGATAATATTAAAATTTAACATAATGTATTTTAATTTTTTTTTTATTTTACATTTATACAATTAAACGCTGTTTGAAAGGCATGATAAGATCACAGATATCCAACTGTTTTCAAAGAGGATTTGGACATGCTAGCGGTCATTTTTTTTTAAATTAAACTATTATTATAAGAAAATTTATAATTTAGGTACAATGCAACTATTATTTAATATTATACTTTACTTATTCATATTTAATAAAGAAAAGTGGTAAGTTAACACAAATCGCAGTGATACAAACACTTTTAGAAATAAGCTTTGTAGTTGATTTAGAAGAGCACACATTATTCTTTACTTTTTGGCCAGATCATTCTTTAAGATCATAAACGGAACATCTAGTTGGCTGTTTTTTGCGGAGCAATCACTCTATGCAAAGATCAGAAGGCCTTTAGCAGAACATTCATTTTTGTTGAACGGACTAACAAAGTATGGAGTCGTAATGTTGAATTTTGAAATTTAAAAAATATCAATTTCCCCTCAGGGATCACTTTGGTCGCTTCAATATTTCATTTATTTATTCATCTTAATACAAGCTATAAGTTAACCTAACTTAACTTAACCTAACTAAACTTAGAACTAACTTAAATTATTTTTTTTATGAATATTGAAATCATCAATATTTACATGACATGTTAAATAGATCTAAAAACCACAGTACAAACATAAGTTATCCTTTTTTTAGTGTTTAATGCAACTCTTCTCATAGTAATCGAAAACTAACAGTTCTTAAGAGAGGAACTAATTATAACCTTCCTTAAAAAATATTTCAACGCGTCTCCAATATGTACGCGAAATTCAAAAAATTGCATCTCGTAATAATTATGTACCTAAAGCACAATGTAACCCATACCAGTAAATAAAAAAAAATGTGGTACGTCCTTTTTGGCTGTTAATAGAAAGGGTTTATGGGTTGACAATCAGAAAAAACCTATCCATTAAAACTCCGCGTTTTCTATACGCGTATACGAAGATGCATTTTTGTTGCACTTATCATTCTGTTTAGTGCATCAGCATCGAAATATCAAAATCATACGCGCGTGAAAACCAATACAACTACACGACATATTATCATCCAAAAGTTTCATCAGCTTTTTTTTGCGCCCAATTGCATCCACCTAGTTGACCAAAATCCGGACCGTTAGAGCTTTAGGCTTGATTAATGCACTTAAAATACCATCCACTCTATATCCGTACACTACATGAGGATGTGTGCACACACATGCGTGTTTACTATATAAATAAATGTTTATATAAATATATACATCATTTTTATATACAGTTTGTGTTATGTATAAATATGTACATTAATTTTTTCGTATATAAATAAATGCATATAATATATGTGATTATATTTTATAGACATTATTTGTATGCATTGTAATTTATTTTTTTAATTACAGAAGTCTGACGATTAAATTATTAAAAATGATGACAACTTTGAAGGCATTAAAACCTTTATTCCTTAAAAATGATATTTTATATTGAATGCTAACATATACAACTGTTTTTAACCCCATAATACCGAGAAGATAACACTGCGGTAGAATCTCTGTTAGTAACTGAAAATATTTCTTTTAAATACTTTTTTACTTTCGGTATATGGGAACTATATGGCAAGTTTTGCATTCAAATTTTGAATTCGGGATTTAAATCAAATATGAAATAACGATTATAGTGTCCACGCCCATACAGCCTTTTGGTCGATTCAGTTCAAACTTCGAAACTAAGGTTTTAAATTGATTGGCGTTAGTCGTTTCTTCATTTTTTTAAATATTAAAAATAAAAGTAGACGCGATAAAAGTTTTTTGGTCAAGAATCTAAAATTCAAATTTTCTCAAAAACAAAGAAAAAGATTTGTTTTCACTTTCCTTAAACAAAATTGTCTAAGCCTAGCTTCACCAGCTCTTTTTTTTTGAAATTCGATATCTCGAAAACATTAATAAGCTCTAAATAACTGCATTGGTATGATGTTTGATGCTTTCAAAGAGCTATTGATTCGCTTTGGCATCAATTGGCTCATTAAGCTCATTTTTAAGTTTTTAAACAAATAGATGAACATCGATTTTTGTATGATCTGCGCACACGCATTTTTTCCAGTGAACTCAGGTGTTCCTCAGGGATGGATACTGGGGCTATTGTTGTTCAACATTTGTCTGCAATACTTTCCTATTTCAGAACCTATTCTCGATGAAGCTGGATCTTTGCTTATGACACAATTATATCAAAATTGAGGGCGATCGTAACAAAATTGAGGATGGGCTTCCACCCTTCAATACACGCAAATGCGAAAGCACTTTTTATGACAAGAATTACTCTTGGAGAATTTGTCAGTTCGTGAAAAAACTTTAGGTGGCATAGGCAGACCACCGCACTTACCATCATGCCACGGGTTATCCTCAAGGCGAGGATGGTATGCTAAAAAAATCTAGAATTCTGATGTACAAGACGATTAAAAGACCGATCCTAAGATACGGTTTTTGTACTTGGTTTACATTTCACCTACTGTAGCAAAAGAATTGTCTATTTTTTAACGGAAAATATTGGGGAATGTTTAGAAATGGTTAGTAATAGTTTTCAATTAAAACATTATATGAAGCAACTCAGGTTACACCGCATTAATGAAGTACTAAATAGAAAGAATAAGTCTCCATGCAATTCCTAAGATTGACAATTTTGTTAATACATTTTACTTATCACCATTTAATATTCTTAATGTCATTTTCAAATTTAGCGGATAATATTGATAATCTGAATAAAATGTTTTGTAAAATACTTACCGTTAAGGTAATCCTTAAATATAAAATGTATATTAGTTGGACCTCTTTAGTTGTAGTTTTTAGTTTTAATTTTAGTTTTAGTTTTAATTTTAGTTTTTGTTTTTGTTTTAATTTTATTCATTAAGTTATATTTGCCATAAAAGGCATTGTTTGTCTAAGTAAGCGATCAAAAATCAATGATAATTTTTAGATCTCTAGAGTATTTTAAATATTCTTTAAATTGTATACCTATTAAGTCAGTTATGTATATCTATCAGACTATAAACAAAAACTGAAAAGAATTCACCTAAATAAGATTGTACAGAGTATATTTGACTCAATATAGATGACTTCAACCAAAATATCTGCGTGAAATATCATTAGGAAACTTATTTATTTAAAAAAATCATTATTTTAGTGTATTTATCTTTGGTTATTTACTAGTTCAGGATGCGTTACATCTATTCTGTTTTTATGTTTTTAATAAATATATACTGGTACAATTTACTACTACTAATGAGAACTTGTTTTCCTTGTACCCCCGATTTGATTCTAGTTAAAGCATTCAGAGGCTAAAACAAACAATGCTTTAAAAAGAAAATTGAATATCTAGTTAATACTTAAGTTTTATAGACATTGCATTCTTAGTTGATTAAAACTGTATGCAAATTTAAATAATATGCACGACTGGGTCGCATTTGTTCGCTCTTGTATCTTAAAAGCCTGTTCAAAAATATTTTCTATATTTTTGATTTAAAAATGTACCTGCAAGAAAATTTGCTCTCATAATTAATTTTTTTTTTTTGAAAATCGTTGAAGCGTTTTTTTTTAAATTAATTTTGTGTGTACAAAACTTTTTAACTTGAATTCAACAACATTTGAATTATACAGTTATTTTGAGTTTATTAATATGCATTTTGCATTTCAATTTCGTAAAAATATATCAACCCATTTTCGAGATATAAATCTCAGAAAATGTATGTTTAAATTTTGTTTAAAAATCAGAACTAAAACCAATGACAATTTTGATCATCAAAAATTATTCAGATAGTATAAGAGCTAGTGCTTATTTAATTTATTAATTAATTCTTGAGAAAACTCAAAAACAAAATAACGGTTCTATAGGGGGTTCCCTCCAAAGACAGGTTAAGACAAAAAAATAGGTACCAAAACAAAAATTAAAAAAAAAATGTTTGGGGCCTCGGTTATTTCTGATCTAAAAAAATGAAAAAAACGAATGAGGCGAATCAGCATAAAACCTTTATTTCTAAGTTGTATAATGTACTCAATGGCTAGGGCTATATAAGGGCGTGGACACACTGACAAACAAACGGACGGAATCGGGTAACCAATTTTTGTTGACTCATTTATATAGTTATCCTATATGTCGCAAGGAAAAATCACGATCTATTATTTTCAGTTTTCCTGATTTAAAACTTAAATTAGTACCAACAAAATTCTTTCTTCAAAAGAAAAATTGTAGGGAACTTACAAGAAACATTATACAAATTAGCATTTTGCAAGATATTGTGCAATTTGAACGGCTCCCATTTTGCATACATTTTTCTGATAAAGGTATTCGACCCAAATATTTTTCTAGTTTGTTATGGAGATTAATCTCTCTTAAAATACTATGAACTGCTTTTGTTTCTTTGAGACATAACTAATGGCTGAAAGTTCCGACCAAGGACCTTCAACAAAGGTCTGGTAAATATACATATATTTGGGTATATAGTTTTTCACTACACACCATGCCTGTTTGAATAAAGGTCGCCAAGCTTACGACTGACGTTAAGTCTTGGCTTTTCGGTTTGAATCTCTTGTTTTAGTTCTTTATTTCTATTGTCTCGGACAATTCTGAACACCCAAGAAAGAATACTTTGACTTGACGCAACTAAAGTACGATAACATATAACAAATAATCTATTTGTAATCAGAACTAGGCACCGGTATTGTTTAAGAACAAGACCGAGTACCATAAACAATAATTTTAACACCTATCAAAAATGTCAGTCTTACACCGTAAAACCTCGCAAAAAAAAAATATTTTTTTTTCAATGGAAATTAAACGCGTTATGGTCTGAAATACTATTGGTAAATAATGTGCGCGAAAAGATAAACTTAAAATCTCATAATCAATTGATTTTCGCATTAAATATCACCGCTACAAAAGAAAAAGGAAAATATACGTACACTCATACCTCCCACGACCACCGCGCCGCTTCAAAATGATAATATATTTACTTACCTTTACACATAAACAAATTTTCTTTCGTTAGGCATTTAAGCCGTTCACCTCTATCACCCTTTCGTGAAATCAGAAATGTAATTTTGTTCAATTCCCTAAAATTTTCTATCGATGCTTGTGTATTAGTGCGTAATATACGCGCGTCGTTTACCACAAATAAGTTTGTATGTCTTTTTCGTTTTGAATCTCAAAAGCTTTATTTTTCCAGATGTGTGTGCTATCCTTTTTGCTATCAAATGCTAAAAGTGCAGCAATATAGACGAAATTGTGGCACAAGCATACAAAGGATTAGGATTACAAATATGCGAAAAAGCCTAAAAACTCACACTATAATAGGTATAAATTGTTCGCATAGGTATGTGAATACGCACTAAAATGCTACTTTTACTACAGTGCCCCTCGACAAACATTCAACTTCACTCAGTTAGATCCCTCAAAAACGAACTTACCCTTCTTTGAAATACCTCCACCTATACAAGCGCAAAGTGCATCATACTAACGGTCAATACAAATGTGTTACCAGAGAGACTGAAATAGAAATAGGAAAAGTGATGCACTTCTAAGCTTGTATAGGTAACTTGACACATTAACATACTGCAAATGCAACAGCAACCCCTAAAATTGTTTTTTTTTTTTGTTGCATTACAACTATGTACAATTTTTTGGAAAATGCGTGGAAGGTTATAACTTGGAATATCCCGAAACAAATAAAAATTCTATTGTTAGACGGATGTATATATGTATAAAAAGTCATTTAAACAAAAACATTCAAAAATCCGTAGATTCGACGCTCCTTATCAAACTATGTATCCACCAACTCGCCGCAAATTTTGTTGTTTCGTTTTAAACTAAATTAGATACTCCGCGCCGTTTTATTGCCTGTCCTAAACACATACATAAAACATTATTTGCATGAATGTTCCCTTACTCTAGTGTCCCACCTTAAGGGAGGAAGCTACCCCGCCAAACCAAAATTGCAGTTTCAGAATAATTATTTATTTATTTTCCACGGTTTGATGCATTCCTATGATGAAATTGATTTAAATTTTTAATTATTTAATTAATTTGTTTTATTTGCTGTTTTCCTTAGTAGCCACACCTGTTTTTTTTAAACATACATATGTATGTATATACAAATTTATCATGATCGGTTGTATAAACTAAATACCTACTATATTTTATACGAGCCTCAAAAGAGTTACATACATGAATAACTTAAATGTGAAATACATTTTAACTAAAAATAGTTACGATTGTGTAAGCATATTTTTTAAGTTACATATATCACTATAGGTAAATGCCATCGAATGGAATATATTTGCAATTGGATACATTGTCTATAATGTATCGTGTTGCTAGGCATTTTAGGGAGGACATTATGGTTATGTTGCATGGTTATACAAATTATTAACTTAATAATATTGTGCTAACTAATATAATAAAAGGAAGAGGGCATGAAATAAAGTGTAGATGCTGGGTATAGGAAAGTGAGTGCGGGAATGGGAAATTAGGTACATACATGAATACCTAATGCAATTGTTATTAACTTATACAGTAATCTTGGGCTTTTGGTTAAAACAAGGAAAATCGGAACGAACATTTTCTAAACAAATATAAATAAATAACAACTATTGGAAAAAAAATAAAAAAGCGATACTGAGCAATATAATATTAAACATTTAGAAATATAAGAATTATTAACTAAGCGAAAAAAGAAGGATGCTACAAATATGATCTGCTTTTCAATCTCTTGTTCAGCATATATGTATAACACATTTTTTGAAAAAAGATAATGATTATTCGACCGAGTTAGTTTTATTGCCTCCAAAAAAGTGCTTTTTTATATCGTGTTTTTATCCAGACATTTGATTCGATCAGGAATCGGTTGGGTATAGATTAATTATGGGGGTGTCTCCTGATCTTTTGCAGAATTTCAGGATGTCTTTAAGTGGCAAGGCATGTCGTCAAACAGAAAGTTCAACGAAACATTGTTTTTCGAGAGTTGTCTTTAGCTTGAAGAAGAAGTGAAAGCCAGCCAAAAACAGTTTGCAACTCGATCGGAGTAAGATTTGCGAACTGTTTTTGGCTAATTTATTGATATTTCATGGCCGGTAATGTTGCTATGATGTACGAAAGGTTGAGGAAACGCAATTCAAACGTATACCATCTTGATGGAAGTAGCACCATTCTCTAGTAGTTTAGCATTGATATCTTCGCTCTTATCCGTGGGCTCATAATGCTTCATGAGTTGCCAATCCGCATTGGGGTTGTTAGATTTGACTCGGTGTGGAGGTAATTTTTAAAAGCTACCATAAGCTGTGTGCCTTCTATAATTCTTCTTTCAATTTGTTTTTATTGTTTATTAACCAGAATCAATTTAAGGGTTATAATGGCAGGTGATGATCCTTTGTGCATCCTTACTATTGACAAGGGCTTCAAATCTCGATAGAGATATTAGTAGAGGAAAGTATCTTCGTAAACCCGATCCAGGAATATTCACATGATAGAGTCCAACGAATTAACGAATATTCGTCAATTTATGACATTTCTTCCATATGGTTTGTTTTTATTCGTCTTAACAGATGACAACTCGGTAAGAATAATTTTGTTCCTTACAATTCTCTTATTTCGGCAATGAAAATGCTAATTTCTACTTTTTCGTCATTCTCATGTGAACAGTTTTTAACTATACTTTGAGCCGGTCAGGGTCACCTGAACTAATAGCTTTCATTTATTGTTTTAGCTAATTTATCCGCATTTTTTCTTAAGTTTTTTTTTGAATGATGTTGGTGGAGGGGGATTCGATTCGAGACTACTCATACTAGCATTTTGGACCCTTAAGTGTTTCACTTCTTTATTTGGCTTTTTATCCTCATGTTTTTATTAAGCCTCATATCGGTAATAACTCTCTAGCTTTGATGAGCCGTTGGCAATCCTGAAGACTGAGTTTTTCTCTTTTAGCATTCTCGAATGCTTTTTATATTTGAAATGTATTATCATCGTACAAATCAACAACATTTGTAATAATAATACACTTGGAAATTATATTCCTTACAATTTATTTATTTTCTCTTAAGTCTTGATAGTACCAATTTATATCTGTTTCTTTTGTTTAAGAATACGTCATAACGTAACTCAAGACAAATACACTTTTTATAGATGCAGGCTTCTGAATTACAGAATTTTTTGAAACAGTTTTTTGTTAATACAAATTTTGAGAGACAGCATTTTGAAATAAAGAATTTATCTGGTATTTCGAATTAAAGCTCAATGCATTTTTTATTGGCATTTCTGATGTTGATGTCATTAAAAGTTCTAACGCTTTTTTGTATAGGAAACGCAAGAGTGCCTGCTGCAAAACTGACTAAAATCCCTTAAGTTTGATAACTGTCTGTGCGCATTTTCTAGTTATAGTATTTATCCAGCAATCTTACAACCCACCTTACCTTTCGCATTTCTCGAGCCGTGCACAACCTAATTATTAGAAGATTATGAACAAAATCAGACATTTTGGAGTTATACCATTTATTGTAAGGATTTTTTTTTCATTAGGACTAAGAGTTTTTTCCTTAAGAGTCAATTCGTAAGAGGTTATTACATAGAGCCGAATTTCTTCTCATTTAGATTAAAGTACAAACGTCCTATCTTCCCTGTACTACACTATTTTATTGGACAGAGTATAGTCAGGGACGGTCCAGCCAAACTTGCGCCTTGTGCAAAATTAGTAGAAAGCGCCCCTTTTTCAATGCGTTTTTTTTACGTCCTAAACCATAAACAAAATTGATGCCAAGAAATGGGCAGAGGGAACACGTTTTAACTTGGAAACTTACTTTTCTGGCCTTACATTTTGCAAATTCAGAAATGAGATCATCAAAGTCTAAAGATTCCTTGTCAATGGACATTATAGATAAGCCTATATCAATCTCTCTTGAATCATTTTTAATAATTTTAAGTTGAAAAAACTATGTCCTCCTGAAGCTAGCGTGACCAGAATTGTATTAAGGATTTGGAGAGTAACTACTTAATACGGAGCAAAATCTTCAAGGTTTGAACTAAACTTGAGCTTTGTTTTGTAACAAACAAACAAACCATTAGTATAACTTTGCCTTCGTTACTTATTAAAATTGCATGTTATTCAAGATTGTCTAAAACCAACTGAGCCAGTCACTTTTCGGTCTTGTCTTATCACAAAATGCGTCACTTCTATTAAAAACTGATAGCTATTTATTTAATCTTAATTAACTAACAAAGCGAAAAAACAATCTGCATTCTACACCAGACTAAATATAAATTAAAATTAGCCTTAACAACAGTCATTAACTTAAAAAAAAGCTGCCTGCTCAAGAACGATTGGACTCCGCATATAATGCTCCTTTTCCATTCTATTAAAAATGTCAACTCCTGTAAGCAGGTACTTAACTCTTACACAGATACAGTGTGCAATAAGAAAACCTGCAGGCTCTGAGTGCTCTGACCCATACGATATATTTTCTTTTTAAAATATCTCCCATTATAGTTTCGATACTTAATGTGCAAAAAAGAAAACTTGCACATCCATTGAATATTTGTAGTAGTATACGTATAACAGCAACCTACCTGCTCTCTTTTTTCGGAGGCATTTTTTTGTAGATGAGAACTCACATACACATGATATGATAAATCTTGCACATATGATGTGGAATAAACTTTTTTGTGCTGAGATTTTTTCTATTTTTCTCCTTTATTTATTTGGACATTAGGTAGGTAGGATCTTTAGTTCTCCGATATCTTGAGTTAAATTTTCATTGAATGCAAGAATGAAAGTGATGTTAGTTAGTGCGCAAGAGATAATTTGGGACAGTTGTGATGGATGTTGTTTTTGAGATTATTTTAATGAATGAAAAAAATGGCAAATAGTAGTACATATTTGTTTGCGCAAGATCCGATTACATTTTCTTGCTAATGGTAATGCGCCCCCAGAATTGTGTGCGCTGCTCATTTGCACATCTTGCACATATGCTAACTAGATACAATTATTGAAGTCGGTTATCATAAATTCAAAATAATGTAATCATAATTTATCAAATGTATATTAATGTCTCAATAAAAACAAAATGAACTGAAATGAATGCACATATGCTTTGTCCGGCCTTGAGTATAGTGTATATACAAATGTTTGTATCTGTTATTAAAGCTCATTCGTTGACTTTTTGCATCTTTAAACCGGATCTATTTTCGACGGTGTTACCACTCCAGTCCACCGTTAGGGTCTTTCCGTGCATCTGTCCCCTAGTCGTCTCAACACCGAATTCTTATGTATCTATCATTCGGAAGGATTTAATGGACTGCGTATGGCCCAAGATATTTTGAAATTAATTTTTTATTTGTGCTTACCGTTCGTGTCAACATAACGAATCATAACGAAATCTCCAATTTTTACCGCGGAATTAGCTTTCAATTTGGTAGAGTGGAAAGCAAGAATATTTTCTTGAATTAAGGCAATTTGCGCATGAGTTTGTTGGCATGTTCAGAAAGGTTATCTATGGAAGGTGCTGGTTGCTTGCCATCGAAATTTTCGGCTCGGTTTCTCGGTGGAGAGAGTATACAGAACCAGAATGTGTAGGGAAGTTAATCTGTCTCGTACGGTAAGGAAAGCGGCCTTACAGCTTTCATCAAAGTTAAAGCCAACATTTTCTTTGAGTAATTGGCGTAGTGGCCGTTCAATGGAGGAGCAGCGTAGAATAAATCGACGGAAATATGAAAACATACCAAAACATTTCTGAACATCTTTTTTGTTGTCGTTGGGGCGTATAACCTTATTACTGATATTAAATACCAATAAATCTATTTCCTCGTAGCCGGATTGGCATTTTTTGAAATTCAATATTCCCAGACGTCATAGAACTCGTTGCAATAAGAAAGGTGGCTGATAAAATTCGCGGTGGCTATTGTAATGTCGTCTAAGTAAACAACCACTGACCTTTCTTTGATAAACGGAAATAAAACATTATTTATAAAACGCTGGAATACAGCTGGTGGATTTCGGAGGCCTCAGGGCATCCGAACATATTCGTACTTTCTGGAAGGAGTAACGAAAGTGGTGTCGGCCCCGAGATTAGGCTGATCAACTGCGTCTAAGTTACCTGCTACGAGCATTCCCTTAAGCGTGCTATCTCCACTCGTTTGCGAAGTAACCTTAACTATGTGTCCACTTCATCCTCTTCATTTGGATGTGAGGGCTTCTCGGTATGTTCAATGATTTCGCTTTCGGCTATGGAAAGGGTTGATCTAGCCCGACGAATGTTTGCCATATTGGATTCAACATACATGTTTCATATTAAGAAGGTGGCACCGTTGTGCCAGGAGCACTGCAATCTTGCAAACTTGTCTGAAATCCACGCTTTCAGCCAATCAATTCTAGTTGACTTCTGGTTCTTGCCGGTTCTTCCGGCAAAAAAGAAGAAAAACTCTCTGTCCGAAACGTCAAACAGCAATGATCACTTGTCGATAACGTTTTACTATTCGGTCATGAGTCGCCGATGTTTGACGTTCTGAACATTGAGGGTTAGCTTTAATTTAGAACAAACAAAATATAATAATCTAAAAATTGAAATTCTTTCTCAGAGTGTTTTTTTTTTTGTCTATTACAAAAAACTGACATACATTTGTTAAATAAAAAATTATAAATTCAAGAAATCTTCTTTATGAAGTAAATTTGCTTTGGATGCTTTCGAATTAATATTTACGATTCATATCTATTAATTCAAAATATAAAAGCTTTCAATCTTTCAAAAGTTTGTCTGACTCTCCTTATTGGTATATTCAATTCGACAAATTGGAAAGTAAATTAACATATCGGGTATTTTTTAATGCCATTGAAACAGATTATTATCATTATAATATTTCCCTACAAAAATAAACTATAAGTTTAATTTACCTTTGATATCGTATTGTCGACAAACTACAAAACAACTCATCTTTATAGCACGAATGTGAGTATAGGTTGTGCAAACAAACAAACTATGTATAAACCTACAACTAAAAAAACTGCGACACTTTTTCAAATGACGCAGCTGGATCTTATAACTCTGATTAGTTGTAGTAAATGACGATTTTAATTCTTTTATTGCTCTTATCTTTTGTGGCTATAAAGGCCCTATATCTACTATCTGTTTATAAACTCTTAAATAAACAGTTAAAGAAACTAATAAGGAACAAAATTGAGAAAAACACCTTACAAGTGTAAGAACATGCACTTCTAAGTTACTGTTGATGCTGATGACCTTTTGTTAATGAATTTGTGTTATAAAATGGGTTTTAGGTCAAATAAAACAAATACATATTTTTTTCAGAACGTTTTTTTCATATCTATGAACATCTTCAGGAGCCAGTAATGAAGGCAAACAATAACTTACACTTGTTATTTCACATATAGTTGAAACAAATCAAAAAATTTATATGAAATAACAAGTCTAATGTTTGTATGAAATGTGTAACCAATTATTCAATGTCCAAATTGACCTGACACCTGTTTTATAACACACAAACTTCAAAGTAACTTTTAGGCCTTTTGCTGTTTATCTGGAAAAAATGTAGGTATGCGTCATTTAAAAAACATCATTTTAAAATGACTTACATGATATAGGTACATATTTTGATTATAAAAAATGTGCGAGAAGCAATTACCACATTGATGATAGTCAAAAGTGATCGTAACTAAAATTTCTGCTGCCATTAGGTTATTCAAAAACGAATACAATTTAAATAACAAATTTGCAATGAGAACGTGACTATTAAAATGACTATCACCCTTACAAAGACCGATTTGGCTGATTGTGTCATTTATCACAAATCATCAGAACCGAGTTCTAACCTGGATTTCTTTATCAGCGTAAATAATAGATTAGAATTAAAACCAAACTTTATGTGAGTGCTCTGACTAATTTTTATCACATTTGATTTTGATGAATTTAGTTTGGATTTAATTGCTTTCCAACTTCAGTTACGTTAAGTTGACAAAATTAAATACTTCAGGATAAATTGAAAATAAGTTCAAGGAAGAAAATATTTGTATTAAACTTTTAAGTCACGTCAAAGATTAAGTAGGGTAAAGGAGAGTAGTTTTAGAAAGAATATATACACCAGAATTTTTAGGTCTGCGAAACAGTAGCTTAGAAAACAATTTCTAAAAATCAATCGCATCTCCAAAGTGGAACTGGTCGGAATTTAAATAGACTTAATTTGCAAATTTTACTCAAATTAAATTACAAATAATTCTCGAAAATATATTCATATAGCGATAATTTCAGCTAATAAACCTGAGAAATCTTATAAAAGCTCCCAATGCAGATAAACCCTCAATACATAAACTAGATTACAATAAGCCAAGCGAAAAAAAAAACTATACTTTATATGGATTTCCAAGTCAAATATTATATCTGTTGCAAATTTAGTGCACATACTCGTACAAACAAAAAATAACACCTATACAAACAGAAAAAGAAATATTGTAGAACAACCAAGTCAATAATAAGACAAAAAAAATCAACTTGTTAGTGTAATAATCGAAATTGTTACTATCCATGCCATTAGATGAGTTGTAAGTTTTTATTCGGCTTGCTCGTTTTTCATTTCGTACTCAAAATTATTAAAGTGATGTTTTTTTAAGACAATTTCTCGAAAGTAATATCTTTTAGAACTTTATGATTTATCTTTGGTGAATTTTAACGTCTCGTTATAAGTGTTTATATGTTCAAATGTTTATTAAACTAAAAAAGGTGTGGCTATTTTTATAAAAGTCAATTTATTAAAATTGATAAGGAATTGAAAAATATTTGGCAATTTAGTAAAATCAATCGAATGTTTTCCAGCCCTCTTAAGTAAGTTTTTTTCATCACATCATAATTTAAAGTATTTGAAAAGTTGTATTTTAAAGAAATTGTCATTTAACAGGAACTATTGTTACTTCATTAACATTGCCGTACGAGCAATTTTTTGATGGACAGTGTATTTTGAGCCATAACCATTAGAAACAAAATAAGTTTTGATTTTAATATTCGCTTTTATTGTTATTATTATCATTATTATTATTATTATTATTATTATTATTATTATTATTATTATTATTATTATTATTATTATTATTATTATTATTATTATTATTATTATTATTATTATTATTATTATTATTATTATTATTATTATTATTATTATTATTATTATTATTATTATTATTATTATTATTATTATTATTATTATTATTATTATTATTATTATTATTATTATTATTATTATTATTATTATTATTATTATTATTATTATTATTATTATTATTATTATTATTATTATTATTATTATTATTATTATTATTATTATTATTATTATTATTATTATTATTATTATTATTATTATTATTATTATTATTATTATTATTATTATTATTATTATTATTATTATTATTATTATTATTATTATTATTATTATTATTATTATTATTATTATTATTATTATTATTATTATTATTATTATTATTATTATTATTATTATTATTATTATTATTATTATTATTATTATTATTATTATTATTATTATTATTATTATTATTATTATTATTATTATTATTATTATTATTATTATTATTATTATTATTATTATTATTATTATTATTACTATTATTATTATAATTATTATGATTATTATTATTATTATCAGTTTTATATTATTATTTTTATAAGTAATATTACTATTAATAATTATCATCAGATAATTATGCAAATAAATTTAATTTAATAATAGGTTTTGAAAAATTTAAAACAAACACTTTGTCATCGAGTTCGAATGCATTAAACGCATCTCTCAATCCTTCGTTGTAAGGGGGTAGCTTTTAACCAAATTTATTTCATAAACTGCAATTCCAATCGAATCGTAGCGTAACAAAACCTTCGGAATTGTTATGAGGGACTCTGTGATAGGGGTGGATACCTCCGCTTTTTTTAGCGTGTATTCAGGTTTTTATCCTTGAATTACCTTCTTATGGTCTACGTCGATATTTCTACATGGTATTCCATATATAATTGTACTGATTAATACTGAATTTAAAAAAGGATCAATTTTGCTAACCCTAGTGATTAATTCGTTATTAATTTGTTATTAATTCTTAAAAGAATAAAATGTTTGTCGTCCATGTACATATATAATGTATAAAGTGCATTCTCAATTTAGCCTTGAGAAAATAGGTTTTAAGTTTTTGATAGCATTCCTTGATGATTTTAGTGTCACCTGGAGTTGGTATTTTTTTTTTTCAAAATTTCAATCGATACCAATAAAGAAAATAATGAAATAAGCTAAAATTTGTCCACTAGCATTATAACTTGTTCTTGTTCTTACATATTATGCATAGATACAATTAGTAAATGGCCATTGAAGAAAAGAACACAAAACAACATAACATCCATCAAAACATCATTCTTCTACCTTGACCAGATCACGAATAATACTTATTCAAAACGTAATCATGTGAATTTGTATATGGACGTATAATTTTAACGAAAAGAAAAACCTATATACTATAATGCGGTTATCCTTATTTTCTGTTTATTCTCTTAGGTTTTGAATTTGTTTCTCTTTAATAATTTATGATTCTTATAAACTAAGAAATATCCCTTTATAAAGCTGTATATCGTCTTTTCAACTCTTAAATCATCCAGTTGTTAGGGATATATTTCCCCGCGATTACAATTCAATTTCTCAACAAGTGAAAAATAGAAAACCACCCTCATTAAAATACTCACTCAATTCAAAAGTCTCACCCCCACACTCACTGGAATATACGAAAATCAATTTACACACTCTCTCGTTGGAAAAGTCGATGTAACTCTTTTATATTTCGGTCCTTGAAGCAATTCTCTTCCTTTCTTTCACGAAAAAATGTCTTTGAGTGAAATTTTCTAAGAAAACTTGAATTTTCTTACCGCTGTTCCGTGCCGTGCGCACCTATACCAACCATAACGCTTCCCAACCCTCTTGCCGCTTGTAGTAATTTTCTTGCAAGAGCTTAAGAAATGAGTTCCTTTTCTTGAAAGTTTTCTAAGGGTATTTTGTGGAAATCCTTAAGATCTCAATGATAAAAACGGCTACGCGTTAAATTTGGGAGTTGACAATAAATGATGGAGCGCAAGAAGAAACCTTCCTTAAATTTTCTAAAATTTATAACGGGGGTGACTTCTACGCGGCGCACCATTAGAAATACAAAAAAAAATATTTATACTTAAGAAAGACGGCGTTTTGAAGTTAGTTTCTCGGGATCTCTTGTTCAAGAAGGAACTGAAACTTCTAAGAAAACGGTTCTTAGTTTAACTTCTCGAAAAATGTTACCATATAACGTATCGGACATTGAAACTGTTTTACTTTATGTCACAAAGGGACAAAAATAATGCCACTATCGTCGACTACTTCAAGAGCGCAGTGGGTATTTTGCATTGAATTCAGATGGTGGGAAAATATTAATTTTTGGCGGGAAATATATTCGATGTTATCATTTTGTGACAGTTAAAAAAACGGAAACGTTATTTAAACGTAGTGAATTGTTGAAAATATAAATTATAAAACTGTTTAACTTTGAAGTGTTTAACTCTCTGAAATAAAAGCAATCTGGATAATGTGACTGCCTGGTACCTACTTTCTTTATTTTTTAAATTTATTTAAACTACATCTACCACAAAATTTCAATATAATAATTCCCGCGCCATATATAGGATAAAATTAATTTTTACTAGACACCTTTATAAAAACAATCAATATTTACTTAGACCCAAAAGTTAAGTTATTTAAAAATAAAACTTAGCTTCATAGGTATTTTGGTTTAAAAAAGTAAACAACTTAACTTATATAGTTAATTATATTGTATTAGTTACATAAATACAAATTGTAAGAGTTTAAGTAATGCAGAAATTTTGTTATTTGGGTAGAAGAACACTTTGTCAGTTATGATTTTCGGAGAACTTTCCATTATTTTGTAAGTTTCAGAACTTAAGCGCTGTACACAGCATGTCTTAAAATTTAGAAAATCGCAAAAATTTGACCCGCGTGATAAGGCTGCTTAAACTTAAAGTAATTTAGTAGATTTCATTGTTTTAAATTCTATCAGAAATTAACACACAATCATATTTTTAACTTTTGTTTCTTACTTTGATTAAGAATTGATAAAAGCATTGAAAAAGAAAAAACTGAAATAGAAGTAAATTATCTAAAAATATGTTGTTTTCTTCGTTTTTTTTTAATGTAGTGCCCGAAAAAAAACTTAGCGTACATTAAATTACGCTTCATAGAATCACTGGGCCTTAGTTGCAAAGACTCAGGTGATACAACATAAATATAAGACATAATGACAGAGGAGGTAGAACTCATGATAACTACTCTCACTGATGCTTGATTTCAGTGATCGATAGGAACTGATGCTTTATCAAGGTCTAGGCCTATGACCCAAAAAAAGATCACTCAACAGTATATTTCTAGCTCAAAAAAAAATTGTATGGTATAATGTGAGGGTGTTGACTTTATTTTCCAATCTTTGATTGAAATAATTTTAAAAAAATATCTCTCCCAACAAATATTTGCAAGTGCACTATAGGTCTACATTTAAAAAGTTATTTTCTTCAGGATTAAGATGAGCAATTGATAAAAATGCGAGGGAATTACTCGATTTTTTTAAGTTTCGGTAATGTTTGTTCAGCGCCTGAGGTCGGATACTTCGATTATAGTTCACCGAAAAATCATAATAACATCAGCTTTTTACGCAAATATGATATTTATAGTTAAAAGTTAATAGTACAATGACCCAATTTTTATTATTTTAATTTTCATAATATATTATTATAACTTATTAAATATTGTCACCTAATTGGATACATTTATTGAAATCATAGACCATGTGACAACATTAAAATATATTATTTTTGTCTTTATTTAATATTGTCCTTTATTTTATTCAAATTGTTTTAACGGACGTAAAATCATAGTTGTATAGGTAAATTCAATAACCTATCCTAATACAACGCAAAGGTAATCGGATTAAATTAAAGTTTTCTTACCGATAATTTAAAGAGTTGAGGCATTCCGTATATAATATTGTGTAACTACTACAGCCATTTTAAGAATCAAATGTTTACTTTTTTCAACAATAATTTTAATTTATTTGACCCATAATATTTTGAGAGTTTTAAAATATTGACTTGCCAAACTTGTCAAATATTTTCAAAAAAATAAAATATTTGTATTAATTGAACCATCCAATTTGTCTCGTATTTTTCATTGTAGTTGTGACCCTATATCGAGATGCTTAGTAATTAATTTAATTATAATTAATTCATAAACATTCCTGAAACAAAATGGTCATGAGGATTTTAACTTGAATCATAAGCATATTTTTTTTAGTATTGGCTTAGTTAAAATCTTGTCGATCTTTAAAATCACCATTAAAACCTCCTTCTATACTTATACTTTTAAATTGAAAACAAAATTGTAAAATCGCAAGTTGATAGTGCATTAAAAGTATAATTCCTAATAATATCATCTAAAATTTAAAAATGAAAGTTAAATTTCATTTTTTATGTTTTATTCGACACTAAGTCCTTAACGCCCATTCGGCACTTTGACATTTTTAATTATTAGAAAATCTCTGTAACATCTGCTCAAGTGCAATTAATAAATTAAATTTTTAATTTTAATTCAGAAAACTATTTACATTGTTGGCCCCGCATGTGATGAAACGAAAAAAGTGTTCTAGTTAGTTTAGTACTTTAAATTCAAAAAAATATACTGACGCCTGCCTGGTGACTCAGGAAAAAACTTAGCAGTAGGTCCTTTGTATGAAGGCACGCCGGAGACATGGTACATACACTTTAACGGAGTTGCCTTAAAATTAACATCGATTGGTTTTAATTCAAGCATAGTAGTACATTTTACTATTAATAGTCGAGCACTGTCTGCAGATGCATAAAGCAAGTGCGTAAACGAGGCTAATTAATTGGGTTTAGACTTTCACTCCCATACAACTGTTTTTCAAATTTAAATGTTTTAATAAATGTCCATATGATCTAACAGATAATTAGTTTTCTTTAGGATCAATCGATTTTCAATTTTGAATTTTGATGGTTGATTTTGATGTTTGGTTATAAATTGAATATAGGAGATTACTGATTAGTATCTTTACTTACTAATGATGGCTAAGACCAGATGCTATGTAAAAAGTCTCAAGGTATACACTTAAGAACATTCGATATCTTAATTTATTGACGACGTTATTAATACCATTAATATTATTATCTTTCGGTATTTTTATACCTACATAAAATCTAAAAGAGATTATTAATCCCATAATTGACTTATATCTTACCAAAAGTATTAACTTTTTATCTTAACAAAAAGAAAACAGCTTGGTAGTTTTAATAAGCACAATAATCTGGCTGCTTGCATTTTTGGAGCTTATTTTTATAATTTGTTCATATCATATTTCTGCTAAATCTACAAAATTTAAAATATACCTACTGATTTTTTATTAGGCTTATGAAAAACTTACATTAAGATGCTATGACGTAGATATCTCATTTCAAATTCATAATATTTAAAACTTTCCTTATGAGAATAAAATATTTAACCTTAACTTATAAAATAACCATTAATTTTTTTTGAAAATAAGTGAGTACAAAAAATATAATCGATGTTAATGCACAAAGTTGCTTATTCAAACAATAGAATACAAATTCTCATCCAGCAAATAGTTTTAGGAAACTTAAACTGAAAAAAATATTACAAATGCAATAGCTAACAATCTGATTTAATTTTTACAGGCGAAAACCGGCATTCAAAACAACACTACTATGATCCTTTAAAAAAAAAAAGTAGCAAAGAAAATGCAGTGTTTTAAAAATAAAATATAAATAATTGAAACCACATAAACTAAATGGCTCGTCCAAACAAACAGACCTTTAGTTAGAAACAAAAAAAAAATCAAATATATTTGGTACCAACATAAACGAAATCAGGCATACCTAACCTTGCTTATAGCCAATACATCATTTTGAAAAGGACTAGAAACTTGCAGTTTTATAAATTTATAAATTATGGATCAAGTAAGCGAGTCTTTTTTAGTTAAAAAACTTGTTTGAAAATATATACCTATGTAAATATTTTCTAAAGAAAAGTTATAAACTATAAAACTGGACGATTACCATTCATACCTGCCATTTGCCGGAGGTAACGTTGCTGCATATTCCGGGGACCGCAATTCTGATCATCATTTAACGCATCAGCAATCCCAAAACAATCATCTTCATATTCAACACCCATATCAACAACAAAATACCGAATTATCATCGGCCGATGTTTTGGAAGCACACCGCGATACATTGCAATACAACAACAAAACGCAATTCCAACAACAGCAACACTATCAGCAACATCAACATCATTCAGAACAACATTTTGATAGTTCAGGCAATAATAATAATCAACCGGAATACAAAGAATATAAATACGAGCTAACTGGAGGAAAATCATTACAAACCTCATCCATACCGCCTGTTGCAACAACTCAGATACAGCAATTACCTGCCGCGGGACATATTCTTGGAAGTCACTCAAAAGTGGATCAGTGGCTGTTGAATCAGTTCAAAATAGTTACTGAAGCTGCACTTGATTTAAGGTCAACACCGTTCCTCTCACATCTGCAACATCATCATAACCATCAGGCACAACCAGAGCAAAATTTAGAACAGCCGCAACATCGCCTGGACGTGGAGCGTGAGCATTTGGCAAAACCATCTCAACATTCACAGCAACATAATCTCAACAACCTTCCCGTTGGCTGCTCATCAGCGGTTGGAGTTGGCGATACTCAAATGACTACAGAAATACAACTTCAGCATCAGACCAGTAACCGTGCGCTCTTCAAAATGGAAACGGACTTTTGGCAACAGCCGCGTGGGCCACCTATAGGGCTCACGTCATTAAATCATCATCATCACCATCCGCAAGTTCAACATCAGCATCAACATCAGCATCAACACCAACATCAACAGCAACATCAACATCATCAACAAAACCATCAGTCCATGTCATTGTTCAATGAGATAGGGGGAAATACTGCAAGCATCACCAGCAGTAATGCAGAAGCTCCTTCTAATAACCTGCCCTCGAATAACGACAGCATCGAGGTAAACAGTGGCACCGAAGCTGTAACTGCCTCTGAAAATGCAACTTCTGCGATTTCAAGATCCGTTGATACTAATTGTGCCAATCCAAGAAGTTCTCCTCAAAACGCACCTAGCTCCGACCAAAACAATCATCAATCGGCCAACAGTCCGACTCCAGCCTCTGCACATCTGCATCATCAGCTACAACAGCAAATCCACCATCATATGCAGCAACAGCAAGCTGAGGCAAGCCAAGAGCTGCCGAACGGGACCGACACAGGAATTTCCGGGAGCAGCAATCTCACGGCACCGATCCCCATAGGTCACCACATGACCCCAAATCATTTGCAACAAATACAACAACTTCAGCAGCAGCAAAATCTTATGCCACAACAATCCACGCACGCTCAATCTCATCAGCAACAGCAACACAGCCCTCAATTGAATTTGTCACAGCAACAGGCGGCGGCGGCGACGGTGGCATCAGCATCATTATCGCATCCTCCTCAGGCTTTAACCCCATCTGGGGGTAGCTCAACTCCCGATATAAAGTTCAACAGTGAAAAGTTAGTCAGTGAGATTCAGGTAAGTCATTAAAAATATATACTTTTTGTAAGTTACTTTCTTACTTTTATATTATGTGTGCCTGAGTGTGTAATAATATGTGTGAGAATGCGGTTGAGACTCAAGAACAAAACTGCATTTTATCCCCATTCCCAGAAACCCAAACAAAGACGAAGTACGACGTAAACAAAATTGTTATGAAACACAAAATAAAAAAACACATTCTCAATGACGACACAGACACACTTTCCCTCTTAATACAAAAGCCCCACATCACACCCCGTTGTCAAAGCATGCAAATGTATCTACGTACCGGTTAAATCAAATTTTATTTTCAATGTCACGGTGTTTCTTCCTTAATCATATAAATATCTACGTATACACCACTATAACGGCCTTTCTTTTTTCTTTTCGTCACAAGCGTCTATGCCCTTAAGTATATCAACATTCAGCAACACGTCATTAATTTATCCTGACGCTCCACGTTTATAAAGTGACATCCTCAATAGAAAACGAGAAAACCAATTGTGTATAATTTGTAAGATAATTAGGTATGTAGATTGTACATATGTATTGTACATATGCCTAACTTATAAAAGCACCTTGATTCTTTTTCAAAAAACCCACGAAGTTATCCGCATTGGCTAGCAAGTCCAGCATTTGTAGTGTATCGAAAAGTTATATGGATTTTACTTGAAATCTCTCGTTTTTTGATGTTTTAAACCTTTTTTTAGTTTGAGCAGCAATAAATGCAATAACGCTGTACCTACCTATACGGATGCGAATGTACCACTTAAAACTAGGAAAGCCAAGAGCCTGTGCGAAAGCAAGGAGATGAGAGAAACAAGAGAGAACCTACTTGATTATACTTTCTACGTGAAAAATCCTCAAATGTCTAGTCACATTCACATTATGCCCAACTTTATCGAATAGCTTTATAGCTTTATTAGTTCGTAAGTAAGGGGTAGGCGCGTTCTTCAAAAAAATAAAGAAAGTGTGAGTGAGTTATAATAGCGTTTAGGGAACTTCTTCGTGACTCCATACATTTCAATTACTTTTAAAAGTAGATAATCCAATTTTTAAAGCCCTTACACTTTTTGGAGATAGTTTATAGAAGGCACTTTCAGAAGTTACTATATTAAGATATGAACCCATTTATTCGAGTTATCATTGCAGTTTAGTTACTTTTATTTGGTATATAGTACATACCCCATACCTGACCTTCATATTATGTAGGTAATATGTTAGAAATTATTTTAATTGAATTCATCTACAAAAGATAGGGTGGGTCATGTACCTATGTATATCGAAGCAACACTTATTTTGGATGAGAAATAATTAAATTAGAATTAAAAATCAGAGTGGTAGTTTCAGAAGTTCGCTTAAGGATTATAGGAAAATGGCAAAAAAAAAATTAAATAAATATAACTAACAAAAATTAAATAAAATAATTGCAAAATATTTATTTACATGGTATTGGCATACCATACATACTATAATGTACTTCATGCCTACATAGGTAATCGGTTAATAATTGTCTTCAATTAAATTCTATTTGTAAATATGAGGGGACTCATATGAAGGTAACATTTATTTTGGAGAAATAACTGAATTACAACTAAATATACTTTAACCCGAATCATAGTTTAATTTTCGGAAGTTATCTTGAGGATTATAGCTATAACTAGCAATAGTGAAATGAATAAATAAAATTAATAGCTTCATTAGATGCGAAAAAAAACATCAAAAATATCTAATATCAATAAATTAAAAAAAAAAGTGTAGCAGAGATTTGAAGGTAATGATTCAAATTATTTATGTTGGTACCTATGTATGCATATAAACCACCATTAATTGTACTGCATCTCAAACGATTAAAAGGAGTAACAAAATAAAAAAGAGTCAAAAGCACCTATGTACATATGTATATGTATATGTGACCATTATTCTTCTGTGTAGTCCTAGCTACATAGGTCGGTAGAGTACGGTACAACAAATGTAAAAAAACTCACCACCACAAATGACACTACATAAGGAAATAGTTCTTTTTTCACTATCGTCCACTTATGTACTCTTCAAAAAATATAGACAAAAAAACCATATCAACTTTAGTGGTGGTTGTTTTATGCAAGTCCCTTTAGCCTTCAGTTTTCTTTTTTTGCTATACAATAAAAATGCACGTTTAAAAAATGTATCGTAGAAAAGGACGAGAGAAAAAACTGAAAAGTTATACGTACCTTCCTAAAACAAAACAAAAAAAAAACGTAAAGAGGAGGGATTTAGGAAAAATATAATTTTTTTGGTATTTTTCTGTATATTGTTCTTTTTTATGGGTGGAGCAGAGGGACAGTTATGGCCTTCTTTATGTTTGTCTATTGTATTTACTTTCTGAATACCCTTTGCTTTGAGTGCGCTCTATTTCTTAACAGAAAGTACAAACTTTTTGCGGGGCATAAGAAGACTTTTTGCCTACCTAGATGTAGTGTGTTGATAAAATTATCTGCCTCACAAAGTAATGTAAGCACCTAGGTAGGTACAACAAAAACAGGGCCCATGGAGATTTACCTATGTTAAAGATAAAACAACTCAAGAAATTACAAATTGGTAGGTAACTATACGAGTTCAAAATTAAAAACTAAATACAACTGTACAAAATATTAATTTCTGTTTTTAAATAGAATCTTTAGAATTATTTCTTTCTTCTATTATTTCCAAGACATTAGCCCTTTAAAAGATACTTCCATAGGACAGACCTTTCTTCAGGATGTGTACATACCTTAACACTTCTTAACATACGACTTCTACTTTCATGTGTCCATTAATTTTTTCTCCCACATGATACTCCACTTCCATTTATTTGTCCAATCAATTTTTCGAGCTTTTTAATTGCCATCATCGTTCTCATACTAAGATTGTTGAAAGAGAGTAGTTCTGTACAGGTAATGATTTGTTATCACATTTACATACTACCTATTTATCAGTACCTAATAACATGGTATCTAATTAAAGATACGTTGTGGCGTTGTGTCCATCCATTCCCAATGAAAATAAGTACCTACCTATATTCGCACTTTAATATCCTGCGAAAAAAAAAACACTTTTGGTTGAAGTCGGGCCGCTCATTGGCCCTCAACACATAAATGCAAAGAAGGTGGTAACTCCATTATGTACCTTTATAAATAAAAATACATTTTATATTTTTGAACTACCTGATACCCTTATGAAGAAAGCAAAAGGCAAACTGTATTTCTAAAGACAATTTTGTAAAGTAAGAACTGAGCCATCCCATTTATATACAGATATACAGGTATACTTCAGCAGTAAATTTGCTATAGAATAAATTAAAGTTCGATCATGTTGACCTAGCCGTTCACTATTATTACTACTTCTTACTTGATCATTATTAAGATCGCTAGGACCTAGATACTAAACCTTAAAAAGGCTTTCGCACTAAGGAGAAACTGAGATAAAACTGGGTCATTTAAAAGGATGCATATTTCTCCTTTCTCAACATTGTAAGTCCTTAATACTAATTGTGCCTGATACCTCTCACTATACCGCTTTTGGCCGTGCAACTTACCAACCATCAACACAAAAATAATGCACACATAAAAATCTAGGTGTAACTATTTTTTTCCTAATCCCTTTAACTACATATCAAGTACCTACGGTCTCAAAAGTGACACAGGTAGTGACGGGGTAGAAAGAAAACTCTATATAAAAATGGGATGCATAAAAAATAAAACACAGAGGGGAAATTTTTTCGCTCAAAAATAAAAGTGAGCAGAATAAAATGTAATTATAAAATATAAATGTCTTAGAAGTAAACGGGACAAACGAAAAAGAGAGAGAGAATTTTTCCATAAAAGGACGAGAGACGTACAAGTATTGGTGTGCTTATTCTAATAAGAACATTTTGGTGTTCCGTTAAGGACTAAGGCGCGAAACAACGAATGAAAAAAATGAGATGAAAAAAGTACACTGCAAACATAAAAGCAAAAACAAAAAAAAACAAAGTCATTGGAAGCAGGTCCTGAAGAAAAACTTTCTATAGAAGTAATACCCTAGCAGACGTAAAGTTCTCCTATCCGTTTACGTTACTCGTACATGTTTTTGTCGTCTTTTGGACGAGAAGGCTTGAATTTTGCCGGGGTTCAATCATGTAAATAGTATATGTTTCTTCTCACCCTATGTTTCTTGACACTCGCTTGAATTGCCTTCGGTAAGTGCCTTAAATGTGGGTGGTTTTGGGTTTGTTTTCTTAGTGTTGGTGTGTTGCCCAATTCCTTTGACTTGGCTTGTTTTCAGGGTAGCAGTTGCACTGAAACGAAACTCAGATATTCGATTTTTCAAGAAGTCGACGAAGATAGTGACGTTAGCACGGACTAAATCGACAGCAACAACGATGTTGGCTCTGGTATTATTGTGGAATAGGTATAAAGAACAGAGTCTAATGTTTTAATGGAGAGTATAGGTACCATAACTCGGCATTTGTAGTGGTGTTCGCACTACTTCGAAAGGGGATGGGATTTCTCTAAGGGACTTTCGAGGGTAAATTTTGTGTTGAATTTTTTACCGGGATGTATAAGGATTTTTTCTCTTTTCCCGGCACTGCCCTCACTAGAATTTCCGATAGAAAATAAAGAAAGTGGTAAAGTGGTGTTTTTTGTCGTCGTCGTTCTATGCTTATGGTGGTTGTATCTTCTTCCTGGTTCTTCAATGTATGTATATAATTCATAGATTGTAAATAAAAAAATACAAGCGCTTTTTACTTTTGTATACCTATTTTTTTCTTTCTCTGTTGTATCTTAGAAAGGGCATACTTTTTCTAGTATCATGCAGTCCTTTTTTGAATTTGATATAAAATACAACACGCTCAGTACGCGAAAGGAAAACATTCTTTATATGCTAAGATTTTTTTGTTATTGAAAGATAATTTCTTATAGTTGTTTTCGTTGTAGTCTTCTTCGCTGTCGTTGTCATCTCCTTATTCTTTATCGTGCGCTTGCCTTGTCGTTAATATATTCTCAAGACGAATACCTAACTAAACTTGTTCTAATAGTATTTTTGTCGGTGGCGGTGTCAGTTGGGAATCACTTGTGACATTGATGTCGACGGTTCAGGTTCTCCTTTTCGGGTTAAAAAAACTGAAAAAAAAATCTTAAGACTTCGAGGAATTAAAAAAAACTCGCGAGTGAACCAATTAAAAAGTGTGAAAAGTGTCCTTTTTTTAATAAAAACAGTTGAAGGTGATATTAAGAAGCAAAATAATTTGCAAAACTAAAAAAAAACGAAACGGATAAAAAGTTTTTATTATTTTAAATCTAAGTTTGTTTTACTTTTGTTTTTTTTTCTTACCAAAAATGACACTGGACTATGAAGATGAAAATGTAACTAATTGATTTAAACTGGATAGATTTAGTTTGCTGTTTATTTTCTGTACTTGCACCATTTTATGTATATTATTGAATTATTTCATTTTTAATAAAAAATATACGTTGAAAAACTGTCCTTTATTGTTTGATTTTGTGTTTATTTATGTTTAGTTAATCTGTTTTGTTTGCTTCATTTGCCGACGGCTAATTTTTTCCAGGATTCGTAATTTCTTGAGTCTCGATGCAAACAGTTTGAAAGAGTGGTGTGTGATTTGTTTTAAAATTAAGTTAGGTACTGAATGTACAAGTATACAAAACAAAATCCTACATATAGATTAACTATCTTAAATTGCATTTGTACATTCTAAAAGATGCATATTATACCTTGCTATCTAAGTTAGGACGATAATTATTATTATTTGTGTGAGATTTTTTTTATTTGTAGATTTGAAAATAAAGAAAATCTAATGAGAAATATGTATTATTTTGTTCTTTTCTTCACTAACATTTTCAACCGGAAATTAACAAATAAAACTAATATGGAATATCTACTTATGTGTGAAATAAAAAATTGATACCTACGTGAAAATATCATTAATGCATTCAAAATATGAATAGCTACAGTTATCCAGATCGAATAGTGCAGCAGCAATAAGTGAACGCACCTTAGAAGAATGCTGGTCAACCCTGCAACGAGTGAGTTGGCATCTCTTCCGTTGTGTATAGTACTCTTCCACATTAAGGACAAAATATGAAAAGAATACATCCTTGCTCCCCCCTTCTTCCAAAAATCCAGTTAATATTTTTTTGTTGTTGAATTGTTATTTTAATTTTTTTTTTTTTTTGGTTTTATGACAGGAATTTATTCACGCAATAGGCCAATAGTAAAGGTTTGGTTTTTGTGGCTTCTAACTTTGCATTTGGGAGCAAAGAAATAATTATAGATCATAATTTGTTAGAATGCGATTTGAAAATAATACAAGGTGGCTAGCCAACTCAGGATAATAATTAATTCATCTCCGTTATTTTTTTGTTTAATTTAAATAAATATTAATTTCATAGACTAATGTAATGTTTTTTAATTTTGTTTAGAACTTAAATTTAATCTTACTCACTTAAACTTCATCTTCTCTTTATAGAGAACACTTTTCTTTCATTAAAAATTTTCTACCTATTCTAAATAAGCATTAATTGATCCCATTCAAGCCTATTAGTTAATCGACAAGAATTAATAAAGGCATTTCAAAATACATATCATTAAATAAATTGTAGACAATATCTTTATATTCCAAAACAAAATATATTTTAATGCTACTAAGGCCAAGGTTAGTAAAGATGCAATAATAAGGATTAAACGAGTTTTTGTGAACCAATAGATGAATTGAAATTGAGGTGCATAACTTCTTAGAACATTCAAATAAAGGTGTTTGAAGGTACTTTTCGTACATAGTTTTTTTTGGAAATAGTATGATTAGTACATTTAAAAATATGGAGATAATATTCAATTAAATAAAATCAAGTTTTATTTTTTAAGTTGCTTGCTATGAAAAATTATCTGAATTCATTTGATAGTTTAGGATGAAAATTAAGGATTAAGGATTTTGCTGTTTCTAATAATTTACTCAATTTAATATTTTCCTTTGGTTTATTTTTAATTAGCCTATAATAAATTACATATTAACATACAATTGGCAGGTATTAATTTTAAACTAAAAATAACGTATTCTATTAGAAAACGAAAATAAGGCAGATAGAAAGCTGTATTCAGGAAAAAAAGTATTTTTTTCTTTCGTTTCCATTATTTCTTTGTTTTAAATCTTATTTCTATAAATTTTTTTCTAAATTTTATTAACATTCACTTGATAATCAAAAGACACCTGCATAAAATAAAATAATCTTTTTGTCTTCAATTTTTCGAACAGCATTTTTTTGTTTTTGTTTTTCTTATATACCTACATACATACTCGTACATATTCCACACCAAACAAATTATTCGTGCATGAAACACTTACTTTTCATTCAATTATATATCCCTAAAATCCTTTCCTTCAAAAAAAAAAGAATCAAAATTAATTTTATATGAAATAATTGATATTATTATTAGAATTTTTATTTTAAAAATGGTAAGTTCTTAAATTCGGAAAAAAATTAAACAACTTAATATTACAACTTTAGCTCCGTTAAAATAATGCACTATAGCAGCATAAAGAATTTGGTTTCATTTCAAATGTTTAATGGAAACATTAATTTAAAACAGTGAGTCGTACCTGGCGCCTTAAACTTAGTACGCAGATAACGTTAAGACAAACTAAATTTAGTCAACGAATAAAATAGTCTCTATCAAGCTATTAATAAGAATACACATGCAAAAATTTGGGCGAAACTACCCAGGAAATTGTCCGAATAGCTTTATTTGTATTTTTAGTAGTTCTTCAAACTAAGAGAAAAAACCCATATTCTATCAGAAAAAAGGATCCAATTTATTGGGGTCGAAATTTGTTTGTATAATGTAGGCAGGCATATGTAAATATAATTAAATACTTTGTCCTTCAAATTTTAGCCTTGTGACTTCCGCTAATTCGTGCTTTGTTGGATTTAGAGTTATTTTATAAGAGTTAAGAGAAAATAATGTATCTATTTACAGATGTACATATAACTAAAAACTCTTAAGATAATCTTAGTATCTAATCAGTTTCCCTCTAAGGTAACTTAAAAAAAAAACGTAACGGTTTTACATAGACCGTCTATACAATAAATAGCATTCTTTGAAGTGTTGATCCTAACTATTTCTGTACCTGGGACAACTTTGTACTTATATATAAATGCATAATGTATCACATCACACGATTGACTAAATATAGATATGTATGTATATACCTACAAAATATAATTTGGTCCGCCAGGGATGGTTGAAAAATGTATTCAAAGGATAGTGCCAAGGACAAGAGAGGGATATTTTTTGGAGATAGAATGAAAGCTTTTTAAAAAAAAAAAACAAATTTACCATAAAATTTAAAATTGTTTTCAAGTACAGCATGAAAAAATGTATAAAAAGGAAAACTAAAATGTTCTGTCTTTTTCCTATTTTATGTCTTTACCTATCAGTATTTGTGTGTCCAAAGAGAATTCTTGCAGTGAATATATATTCCGCATGACCAGAAAAGGGTCCAATCCTAAAGATTGGTGGATAGCCTGGCGACCAATGCAAGTACGAGATACTTTATTTTATTTTTTTTTCGCAGAATGAGGGGATTATATACAAAAGTATGTACAGAGGGGCACCTATATTTTTTATACAAATTCAATTTAAAATGAGAAATTAATTTAGGTTTTTTTTATTTATTTTAATTAGTAGAAATGTAAGTTTAAAAGAGAATATATTTTATAAGGAGCTTACATTGCTTGAGGAGTGTATTCAATAAGAAGCAGGGAAGTTTTAGTACAAAAATAATGATAATAAGAAAATAAAGTGTAAACAAACTCATTGGACAAAAAATAGTTGCACAAAAAAAAACATCCGTTGCAGTAGATAATGAATGTGGGCGTGAATTTATCATGTCACAGATATGCATTTTCTTTTAATGATTTAGATAGTTTTCTTTTATGAGAAAACAATATATCTATCATATCTATTTGTTAAAATAACTGATCATGCTTGCCTGTTGAATTCACCTTAAACCAAAGTACCTTAAAAAACCTAAAGTAAAGATCCAGACTCCGGCTTAAACAAATGACTTGAAGATAGTGGGCCAAAAATTTAGAGATCTTCATACAATCAGATTATAATAGAAGTTTCGTAATGCAAATCTGAATACTTATACTTCTTATAGCGTTTTTAAGATACCTGCAAACACATATTTGTCTAAACGCTTGACCAAAAACCCGCTTGTTAAAATAAAATGAATTACTGCAGACACCGTTCTTCCTTTTTGAAAGTTTTCTGCAATATTATAAATACATGCAATATTAAACATACATGACATGCATGAAAGGATACCATTAAAAAATATTGGTAACTAAATAGTTAATTTTTTAAGTCTGATTTTATTATTTTTCATTTAACACTCGTAATAATGTTGATGTGAGTATATCAAGTAAGTTTTTAAACTCAAACTTTTTTCTTTTTCATTATGAAATAAAGCAAATTGTCATTGAAGAACTTCCAAAACAATGCAAAAATTACATCTTAAAAATCAGTACAATCGTGCCATTTCTACCCCAAAATGTTTTCGATAAGTTTTTTTTCACTTCTATGCTTATATATGAATAATTTTGAAATTTTTATCAGACAAATAAAGTTAAAATTTTAATAGAAAATTAATCTTTTAGGTGATTCGAAATATATTTCCAAAATTAGTTTGACTTCAAAACTTACATGAAATGCCATAAGTTTAAAATTTCGGTGACGATATTTTCTGTTAAATGGTTTCTATTAATTCCTGCACATGTCAAACACAATGCTGGCCGATGTATTAAAAAAAACAATAAGCTCATCCCATTCGCAGAGGAGCTGATGGAGGCAACACAAAATAGCGAAAATTAGTTTTGCTGCCCTTCGCCTTATGGGGAGAATTTAACTGGTATTGGGAACAGACTCCTAGAGACTTCCTTGCCAAAAGGGTAGACATAAGCCAAAACTACCTGTGTTTTTTGCGGGAAATATTGTTGCCATCGCTTCATACATAACATATGCGTCAAATGTCATATAGAAGTATATTCATCTTCAACCTCAAAGTAGAACTTTATGTACATATGTATACAAAAATTATTGAAACAAAATAAATTCAAAAAATTCAATTCGACAAATTGGAAAGGTTACAATAGCCAGTTGCATTCCACCCCTTAAACGGTTCAGCCGTAATACTCGCACATCCAGGAATGCTCATCAGTCTGCCCTTGAGCTCCATTTCAAGCGTACTGTCAAGAATACAGATTCTTGATTCTCGCACTGTATTTAAATATAAACATATGAAGGGTACTAATAAACCCTTGATTAAAATAAGTAAATTAGGTGGCGCAACAGTCCGCTGAGAACTAGGGCCTTGTGACTTACAATTCTCAACCATTCGAGTGTGAGGTTAATGTTGTCAGGGATGGAAGGGACCTACACTAGTAACCCTAACGGCTTATTTGAGAAAGCACTTTTCATGACAGGAATTACTCTCGGAGGATTTGTCAACAAAAAAACTTTAGATGGCATAGTTAGGAATCGAACCCAAGACCTAGGGCAATAATAATAAATAAATTTTTATTCATTACGTCTTAAAACTACCTTAGACAAAAATTCATAAAACTAGCCCAATTATCCATGACTTACAACTAACTTACTGGTCCCATACGGACACTCTAAGTTAAAATATAACACTTAATACAAATGTCTTTCGGCCCTAAGAAAGTGCAACGCACTAACCATCATGCCACGGGTACTACCCCTTGAGTGCCTGTTTATTATTTAAAAAAATACCTTTAAATGGAAAGTTAATCCAAAAACGCGAAAGGAATTGCTAAAATTTTATTATGATTTAAAGGACCCTTAAAAGTGTTCGCATACACATATTTCCTTGGGGATTGGAAAACAAATTGAAATTAGGCTAAATTAGTAACCATGTAGCAGTTGTAATTGTGCTGAAATATCAAAGAACAAGGACTAGAAAAAAGAAAAAGAAAATGTATCTAGTGGTGCTTTACATTCTTTCCTCTTGCACTCATCTTCCACGGGCCTTTAGAGAGAACACTTTTTTAAGTTGAATCGCGTAAGAATCTTGTGTAAGAAATTAGATATCTTCAGCGATTGATGTAGGGTAAGATAAATACAATAATAAGCATTTTCGCGAGTTTCAATTAAAATCTCAATTTCGATTTTCCTATTTAACTAGTCCAATGTGTAAGAGACTAAACATTTCAAGGCATTAGTCGTGCATATTAAATAGAAGACATTTATTTATTTAAAACACCCTAACCCATCTACTCTTTTCAAAACTAATTCAGCAAGTAATAGAAATATCAACCTCAGATTTTTCCTATATAACCATCGCCGATGCAAGCGATGACAGAAACTCACCTCCTTTGATAACAAAACAAAATCACTATCTAGGTATGAACCTATATGTTCTATGTGCTTAGGTATATACACACTTATCATTCCACAATTTGAATGTCAGAAACGAGTAAAACTTTGCCGCTGCTGCGCTGCTAAGAATTCTGAACGCATAGTAAAGTGTAGGTCCCAGTATTTTGCTTATGCCGCTTCCACCAACGCCGCATTTTTTATCCTTTGCTTATAATCACATTGCAATTAGGTAGGTACTAATAAAGGCCGCCATCAATTCTCACTCCAGACAGTTTGCACGGTCGGTATTTTCAAAAGGGGGAAGTAAGAAATGGTAGTGGTGATCTTTACTCCGGTTGTGTAAAAGCAAACCACACCACCACCGCACAGACTACGTCATCCAGATTCGAATGCATGTATGTGCGAACATAGACCAATGTGTGCAACACAGCGGGCAGCGAAACTGCAGCAGCACTAATGCAAAGCGCCGGCTGCACTGCACTGCACTGCACTGTGGCAAACTGCAACAACCCATGTTGTCCCGTCCCACAGATAACACTGGAGTGCGCGATGATCGTGCAAATACAATCGCTTGAGCGCGCGATCGATTCGTTTGTTAGTTCTTGATGAGTTTAATTGTTTGTTCATTTTTATATTGTTTTTAAACCATCCTCTTGAACTTAATTTATTGAAATCATCATTAAAACTTATCGTATTTAAATTAAATTAAAAGTCAAATATGCAAGTGGGTGCGCATTCGCGCAGCCCACTTTGACATATAACAACATCTCATAATATGTCAACAATCAATGACCACAAAATAATAAAAATGATAGTGAAAATTAATTTAATTTCCCGGCTTACAATGAGATTCGCGATAGTGACAGTGCAACCAATGATTGATCAATTATAAAAAGCAATGAATAATTTTCAAAATTTTGTTTTCCAAGTAACGATTTTGTTGTAAAACTCTTTCTGTGTAAAGTGAGCTTACTTAACCTTATCTCCGTTCATATTTTTGTTGACATTGTTTCGTACGTCGCGCCGGCGATCAATAATTCCTACCTCCAAACCTCTCAATTTGTCCGTCTTTCATATGAATATAATATAGAATCATATATACATAGGTACTTAATATTTTCTACTCTGTTTGTTTTTGCTAATTAAACTATATTCTGATAGATACCTGACTAACCTATATACTCATTTATTTATTGAATACCTACATATTTAGATATGGCTCTTTTTGCTTGATTGTTTATGTTTTGCATTTGTCATCATTCGTTTATAATTTATTCGAGAGTTTTATTTTAACAGATTACAATACGCAAAAATAAACCAAGACAATTCTTTTAAACATATTGTTCAAGTTAACCTTCGCAGTTAAACTTTTGAGTGTAATAATAAGCATTTTTTTAAATTCTTAAATCAGCTGCTACGTCAATATCAAAAACAAAAATGCATTCATATAGGTATATATACAATTATTAAGCGTTTACAAAATACAAAATATTTTGTTCATGTTTTTGTTGCAGAACATGTGTTAATGTTGTTATTTGGTTTGTTCTTTACTTTTATTATACCTAGCTTCATTTTCTTCAATCGCGGCCCAAATCATTACGATAAAAGGTCTTACCTTGAATATTTTGTTTAACTTAGCAGAAGTTTAACTTATCATTATTTATATAAAAATGCAACAGTTGTGTTTTACTTATTTTTGGTGACATATTAATTTAGTAAAGTAAGTAGTCTCGGTAGCTAAAGCTCGCTAAGTATTAGCATTGTATAATTTATTAACGTGTTAATAAAGATATAAATAAATAAAAAAAGTACCCAATAACAACAACACTAAACCTTTGTAAAAATGAAGCAAACATAATTTTAGGATCACAATGTTTTTAATAATACGAACTGAAAATGCGTTCATATGTACATGTGTATGTATGTAGACAGGTACAAAAGTCCCTTTAGATTTTTTTAAGCGTCTTATAAAACGTTAGTACACTACTCGTAGAAAAAAAATACGAAATTCCTTCCGATGAAGTCAAGAGATCATTTGCCTCTTTGCCCAAAAATAGAAAATTCAACTCTGGTGAACTGAAGCGCAGTGTATGCGCCACAAAGAGTGTGGCAAAAAATAATAATAAAAACAGAAACGATGCAACAACATTAAAAACAGAAAAAAATAAAAAAATGAAAAATAATAAAATGACTTGCGTTGTACGTTGATATAAACACACACAACCATCAAAGAAGAAAAATCAGCAACAACAAAAATAAAAACCGAACAGAGATAATAAATTACGACGAAAAACCAGTAAATAGGTATCAGTCGGATTATTTTTTAAGACCTGGAGTTCATTCTTCATCCTTCAGCCTTCCCTGTAGTTTCCTGTCCTTCTTGCCCGATTTCTTCTTTCTGATTTTGTAGGTTGATTTTTTTTGGATACTTAGGCTATTCTGAAGAAGGTGGAGGCTTTTATTCTCTGATGCTATGTATTTTTCTAAAGATGTGTGTTTGAAGTTGAACAATATATACATTAAGGCATGGTATAGCGGCCGCAGCCGCTGCCACGGCGCGGTGCGGCGGTGCGGCGTCTTGATAATTGTAATACAACATATTTTTTTGCATGTGAGAGGTCAGTTACATTTTGCAATAAGAAATTATTAAATCTCAGAGTCAGTTGATTAAACATTAAAGTAAATACAGTATAACCTCCCGTAACGGATAGTGACAATATTTGTGTGTCCTAAAGAAAAGAAATAGGAAAAATGTACAGTTGTTTATTTTATTCAAGCATCCAGAAAGAATTATAGTAAATCCTACAAATTTAGCATAACATAGGTATCTATCATTTTTTATTTAATTAAAGGTGATTCTTCTCCCTTATATTTTGAATATATCAAACTAGCTTTCGTGTAACGCTTGGACATTTTAAAATGTCAGAAAATAAAGCAAATGTTCATCAAGTATAATATTTTTTTTCCCAAAAAGGCCGCTGTATTAACTAACCTCCTTAGACCCTAACGACAAGAGGTATAGTTCGGCAGGATTTCTAGTTTTTGTTACAGTGATGTGAAATCTATAATTTTAGTTTTTATTTGCCATATACTAATTACCAAAAAAATAGTTTTTCTAAAAGATCGATCAGGAACAGAAATACAAATTATAGTTTTACGAATGGTACCTCTTTAAAAATATTTACAGATATGAAGTCTTTTAATAAATATTAACTTTCTACACAATGCTCTTTTAAGTAGGAAGATTTTTACAAACATTTAGTTCTTAGATGGATATAAGTTAATATCCGAGTATGCAAAATATTTTGCATTGAAAAGTAGGGCCTAGTGACTTACAACTCTCAACTAGTCCTGTGTGCGAATAATAATTTCAGGGATGCAGGGGACCTATAATTTAAAGCCGAAGCCGAAAAGCTAATCTGAGAAAGCACTTTTCATGACAAGAATTACTCTTGAAGTATATGTCAATTCCTCTAAAAAGGCAAAACCCGTGAATAAACTTTAATAGCACAGGCAGATAGTAAGCCCAAGACCTCTTTCATGATAGTCCTAAGCACTAACCATAGCGCCACAATACTACTTAAATAGCTTTTCTAACTTTTCGAAACATCAAATTCACAGTATGTAGTTGTTAGTATTAAAATATTCAGCTTTGAAATAAAAAAAAAAAAATTGAGCATTTTGTACGGTTTTAGTAAAAACCTATCAAAAATATTTTCTAGTTTGAGATAACATGTTAAAATATAATTGAAAATAGTCCACTGTTACCTTTATTTTGTGCACAAAGAGCCTTCTAAAACCTTATATTTGATTCCTGTTGTTTTTTTTTTGTTGTGAGTGGAGATAAAGCGACACAAAAAAAACTCCAAGAAGCCATCCTGCAGTTAACACAAAATCCACAAATCAGCTAAAAAAATATAACGAACAACGAAGCCGCAACTGTTCTCAACCAATGCTTTTATTTTCAGATCTGCAAGATTTTTTCTTACTCGAATGTTTTTTCTTTTTTTCATTTGCAAATTTATTTTTCTTAGTCAAGCTGAAGACGAGGTCTATTTGAAGGGAGAAAAGGGCGTGGGATGAATATAAGTGCACCAGGGCACATATAGGCGCGTACGTAATATACACATACATATTTGCACATTTTGAAAAAATCGCAAACTTAAAAATAAATAATAGAAAATAATTTGTTGTATGGGCTTTCCTCCTTCTTCGTTTGGCTCTTTGGTAGGGGGAAATATACTTCTTTTTTTTTAAGTCAATTTATATTTTTTATTTTTCTGTATGAAAAGTGCATTGTGGTTATTTTTTGCATTTCTTTTTTTCTTTATACCTTACCTTGGTGAAACTTACATATATTGGAGAAAAATTGCACATATTCTTCTTAAAATTTGTAGGTTATGTGAACGTTTGCTTGAGTGAAATGGTTCGTGGGCACCCACCCACATTGATATCCTTTAGATGCAAGGGAAGGCTAAATCATTGTTGATAATTTGAACAAAATTCACTTCTTATATATAAATGCATATAAATATTTATGTATGTATATACATATTGTATCTATATAGGTATATAGCTATACCTAGCTTTAATATAAAGAATATACACACATATGGACACATGTGACTATGTACTTACTACATAAAATTCAACATTTACACATTTCGTAAAAAGTTTGGAGTCACACAAAAATAATGGTTCCATACCGTCGAGTGTTACGCACATACAGTGGAGTTCGAAAAATGTTGGCCAAACATTTGTTTCGATTTTTTTCAAATTTTCATGATAGCAATAACTCTTCGAGGTTTTCTCAATTCCTTGCAACAGGCAGTAGCAGTGAAAAAAACTTAACGTTGCACAGGCAGATTTTATACCCAAGATCTCTGGCATGGCAGTCCTACACACTTACCATTACGCGATGGGTACTACTGTTTGTTGATTTTAATCGCTTGTAACTTAATGAATGTTCTAATAACACAAATTATATATCGTTGAAATATTTTATTTATCTTGTTTCAAGATATGATAAGCTTGTGGCAATTTAGCTATATGTTTTTATGTTTTTTCTTATGAGAAAACTTAAACATTTTTTTGCGAAATCGCTTATTTAAAAGGGTTTGGGCGAACCCTAATTGATCCTAAGACTTGTTTATGCTTAGATTTTCCTATGGTATGCCAACGTTTGTAACATAATTGTTAGTTTTTGGGGGTTTATAAAACTGCTATGAATTTGTTTTGGACTTAGATTTTTATTGATAAGGGGATCAATGTCTTTGTTTTTTTCATTAATAGTTTGATCTTTTTGTTGGTTTTGATTATTGAGCCACTGATGATTATATAATTTATTGTGGTTAGCTAGTGTCTAGAGACCAATCAACAAAATTTTCGATCAACTTGATTTTCACCAGTGTTTTTGTGTGTATTTTAGCCATTTATTATACCATTAAAGCCATGACAGTAAAATGTAAGAAGACATCGATTTTTGTAATAAAATTTGCCTAAACTTCGAATTCATGTCTTTATTTTCGGTTAGGTTTATCACAACCTAAGGGCTGTTACACTATAAGATGCCCATTGCAGTCATTTTTCTTTGATTGTTTTTATTTTTTTTTGTTTTATTTTAAACTCCGTCTTCAGTACAGGCTTCATTGCTCTAAAAGTCACTTTGCGGTCCAAACTTATTTTTTTATATTTTGCACTAAATTATTACCCCTTATTTTTAATAACATCGACTTCTATGCACTCCTTCATTCCATGAATAGTTCCCGAAAAGGAAAATAAAAGTATCTACTAAATTGTTTCGACAAGTACTGTTTAGTCCAGTAACTATACATTAATATTAAATCTCTCAAAGTGAAAAATAACAGATACATTATTAAAACAAAATTTTGTTAATTATTAATCAATGACCTTGTCAATAATTAATTAAACACCAAAAAGCCAAATCTAATCTTAGTTTTTGAGAAAATTAGAAACAATTACATCTACTACACTATTTTTTCGCTGAACAGATAGAGCAATTTTCTTAAATCTGGTAGATACAATTTTCTATGTGCTTTTGTCGTTCGTCTAGTATTCCAAGTTCTCAACCTTAAGGTCTGAACTTTACATACAAAAACACGAAAATCGTAAGTTTTTCTTCAGGTTTTGGCCTATTTAACCCTGATGGTCTTAATACACTCTGGGATTTCAAGCTAAATGAATGTTCTTCATATTAAGCACAATCCCGTCTCTGTGTACCCAATAATCTGCACAGTATATCACTGGCCCAATCATAATAACCTTTTAGTTGTTTTCGAGAATTTACGTATTTTATCCTCTTATCAAGTGCCTCTTAAGGCAACATAAGAAAAGCTTCGCAGCATTCTAATGTGCTCAGCCAGGTTATTGCAGCTACTTAATACATTGACCGGTAAAGAGATGTCAGGTCTTGATACCATTACAAAGCGCCAACGAGCTGTAGATATGATACATCCTTCATTTTGATTTTTGAGAAAATCCAAATATTGGCAAATATTTTTTAATAAATATCAATTAGTGCAACCGTTGTATTGCGTTCACTAATATTAAAACGAGATAAAATATCTTTTCGATCAGAAAATCCCTCAAGCTGCAACAAAAAAATCTCTTCTTCAAGCTTGTCACGGAGGTGTCACAACATTCAAGGAAAGCAAAATTGACAGTGGAGTATTTTGACCTTGGCTTACCTTGATTCTGAGAAGGTTTCTGAAGAGTTTCCAAGGCTTAACATCCAAAAACTTCAAGCATTGACAATTTTGGGTTCTGATTCGTCCAAATGTCTTTAGGTGACTTCTCTTCAGTTCCTTGACAATGTCAAGTATTGCTTTCGTAAAAATAATCGAACTCAACATTTAAATCAAACATCACATAACGATGGCAGAGAAGTCGACAAAATTTGGTCGCTAAAAATAACAGTAGTCCCCTGCAAAATGTTTGGTCAAAAATCGAAAATTTGAATTTAAAAAAAACGAACCGATACATTTTTTATTTAATTTTCTCTAATTTTTTTTCTTAACTTAACTTTATTCTATATAAAAAGTTTCTGCGACCCAGTCGTGCACTTTATTCATTGAAGTATATTACAACTTTTCTCGAAAAATGATCTTTGCACGACACAAAATGACGAAAACTACTTATAGATTCCAACAACGCTTGAAAAAAGTCACTGTCATTTGTGTGTTGTTGAGGCTGGACTGCCTCGCTTCAGTCACTTATTTCGCTTACAAAGACATTTGACATAGTCAAATGTAATTTTATTGAAGATTTGTTCAACACAAATATCATTGGTTTACACTTTATAGGTAAACCTACCAGCATGAATCAACCGGCTACTTCATCGTCTGTATTAAACCCTGCCGTTTACAATTTAGACCACAGTGAACTCGTTTTATTAAAATAATCTTGCTTATACAAGAGTGCCCCAACGGAGCCGGTGTAATCAAAAGCCGCCGCTTTATTAACCCACTCCTCTTTGCATTAAATTGAAACTTCTATATTGTTAAAGTTACACGGCTTGATTAATAGGGTTAACTCACCCTTTTCTCTTGGATCAGCTTTCTTTTGATTTTTATTTACTGCGGGCTGGTAATTACGGCAACAGCTTTTCGAATTAGAATGAAAAAAATAGTTTTTGAGAAAAAAGTTTGAATTTGACTTTTTTTAAATTTAAGTTAAAAACAATTTTAATTTGTTACAATGTACAATATACAATTTAGTTTAAGTTGATGGCGTTATTGTTTTGAGAGATATTTGGAACCAACCAAATTTCTTTTTTTGCATTGCTTAGAAAAAGAGCCGTCCACTCAACTTTTTGAAAGCCCTTTCTTTATCTTCTGGTGCTACGATATGCAAAACAAAATTGATTTGAAGTCCCTTTAACTAGATATATTAATCTTTGTCATATAGCCAATTTCAAGTTGAGCCAGAAATAATTGGTAGTCATGGTGCGATAACACTGGGCATTAACAGTAAAGTGACGACTATCGTCAAATATAACCCTAAACCGCCGCGCTGGCATACAAATCGCACAAACTCTTATATTTTGTGGATGATGATCGTTGATTAGTGATAAGGAATATTTTACTTATTGACGAATCCTTTAAGCAATTTAGATATAGGGCGTGAATTACGACTGAAAATTGAATGTTCTCAAAGTTGCGTTAGCCGACTACGAATCTCGGTGAAAAATGTTTGCAGACGTTGCTCTTTCGTAGTTTTTTATAGGTATTTATGTTGAAAGTGGCATAAATCCATTTGGAAACAAAATTGACTTATTCCTTGTTCTTCGTTAAAAATGTCTCTCTTACTGAGAAGACGAAAAATTTCAGAGTTCTTTGAATAAAATGTCAGACTGGTAGAATTGGAAAATTCTAAAAAAGTTTCTTAAAATAAAGTAAGTAGTCTTTTCTGTTTGTACTACAACATATAGACAGGTTGATACTTGGCCTTCATTGGTTAATTGCCAATGGGTCAATAAATTACTTTTTCGCGCCTTATATTTGAAACCAAATTCATTATGTTTCTATACATTTTTTTCCTTACCACAAGTTTTAAGTTCTTATATATTAAAGTTTTCAATAGGACTATTTATATATGTATGTATATATTTATGTATATTATTAAGGACACAACAAGTAAAGATAAAAGTTCTAAAGAAATAAATACATTAATTTTACTAATGCAACCTTTTGCAGCTCTTCATGCACAAAAGCGCAATGCAACAAATTCAACAAATACCACGAGTTGGATTGGGGGCCGCAGGTATGGGTGCTGAATCAAAACCTCATCAATGCCAACAGTGTCTAAAATCATTTTCAAGCAATCATCAACTAGTGCAACACATAAGAGTGCATACCGGAGAAAAGCCCTATAAGTGTTCATATTGTGATCGACGGTTTAAACAATTGTCACATGTGCAACAACACACTCGATTACATACGGGTAAGTATTCCTCAATTATTATAAATGTATACATGTGCATAAGTTCCCTAATGTTATTACATTTAAATCGTTTTTGAGCTAATCTCTGGTCAACCGAACTTTAATTGACCAGGATAATAAAAAACAGAAGAAGTAGAAAAAAACGTTAACAGCGTGAAAACGTAGATCCAATCTATTTGTCGTTATCGGTATCCATTTGTTCGTTATACTCCACTGATGGTCATTGTTTTTGAAACACTTTACTTACCAAATCCAATGTTCGAAAAAAAATTCTGTCAGTAAGGTGACACACAAAACACACAAAAATATATTCATGTTTTTCAAGTTAACGGTGTTAAAAGATGCAAAAAACCAAAACCTTCCTTAATCTCGCATTAACTCACTTATTCTGGCGCCGCCGCCGAAAAGTAAAAAAATGTCAATGTTTAGATTTTTTTTTTAAATAAACCGAATGGGCTAAAGAGCGACTATCGGTGTAGAGACTTGCTGCAGCAACCACACAAAAAATTGGTGCGAAAAATCATCAGAGATGATTAAGTGGACGATAAAAAATTGAAAAAAAAAAGAGGAACGCTAGGAGTATGCACGTGCAGACAGAGGGCCATCAACCATTAGGCAACTAGAAGGCACGAAGCATACCATCATGATGGAAAATACTTTTATTTTTTTGTGTCGTGTACTCTGTTGTGCGCTTTCTACATTCATATTTTTGGGGGTAATTATCAGGTCTTTAACTTAAGCTTTGGAAAAGGGAAACTATACCACTTTAATTTTGCTGTTGCAGCAACAGAAGGTGGCCTGATTGAGGGAATGAGTTCCAACCACGTTGAATTTATGATGGCCTGTAATCTTTTTCATTTCTTCATTTTCTGTTTTGTGAGGGAAGATGACTCGTCTCGCGTAGACTTTGGCGGATACTCTCCTTATATTTTTGCGTAATTTCGTTAAAAGGTTAAACGAGATTTCACCTTGTATGAAATTTCTCATGACATTTAATAAAGTAAAAAGTAGTTAGATTTTTTTTAAATTTGTATTTTAATGTACTTAATATTTGAATAACTTATGTTGACATACTTAAAGGGTATTGCTCATTTCTGGCAATGAATGTACACAAATAAAAATTTTCAAAGTCAGGCATGTTAAAGCTTAGATATTTGAACTTCAAGTCAATTGTAGTAAAACAATTTTAGATATTTGGATTTTATTCCTTTAATAACGGTTTTTACGCACAACTTTAATTTCATATATCTAATGAACGACATTGAAAATTGTTATTCATATTACAAGCTATAAAAGCCAAGTAACCTTCCATTTGATACCAAATTCAAAAGTGTAAACTCTTCGCCAAGGCTTCATAGCAAAGTGCACATTTCCTTTAATAACTTTTGTTATATACAAATTTTCATACTAAAAATTAAACATTAATTATTTGAATGTTTTTGCTGTTGTGTCTTAGTAACAGAAGGACTTTTAATCTGGAAAATGGAATGAAAGTGCAAATTATGCGCTATCAGACTTATTGAAAAAAAAAACTGAAATCTATTCATAAATTGTTCTTGCTTTTACCTAGGAGAAAAAGTCGAAACACTTTTTACCACTAAGTCCTAATGAGAAAAAAAAACTGTTTTAAATTTAAAGTTAATAATGTGCGAGCTCATTATGGTTTTGTGTTACTGTCATCAAAGATGTCTTATTAAAATTTGACTTTTAATTATTTCAAAATACAAATTCAAATTCAAATTAAAGGCTACTTTTAATTTGTTTTTGCTATAGAAATCACAATTATTATAGATTTCACATCCGTAGGTTAAGATTGATAAAACCAAAGACTTAGCAAGTAGAGTTCGTGTTTTAATCGGCTTAAAGCTTTGAGCAGTCCATAATGTTCTTAAAGTGCCATATGCTTTTCCTATTGAAAACCACACCAAGGTTCCTAGAAGTGTTTACAAATTTTTAAATAGTACCATTTAGCATGATTGACGGAAAATATGACAAATCAAGTTCTTTTTTGGATATTACAAGGCATTTCCATTTGTTTGGGTTAAGAGCCAAACCGTTATCAGTTGCCTAATTTGAGATCCGCTCGAGATCTTAATTGATATCAAAATCACAGTTTTCGATAAGGCCTAGTGAACAACTTCTATAGATTTGTATGTCGTCTGCATAAAAGTGCTTTGAAGTGTCGGGAATAAGAGAAGCGATTTCGTTTATATACAGCGAGAATAGCAGGGGTGATAAAAAAGAACTTTGGGGAACACCTTTAAGTAAAGGAAGGTACTCAGACAGACTTTTATTCAAATAAACGGCTTGTTTTCTGTCGCTAAGATAAGAAAAAAGTAATTTTATTGCATCCGAAGATACGTTAAGCTCCCAACGCAGCTTATTCATCAGCACGGTATGCTTCACCATGTCAAAAGCTTTGGAGGAGTCTACAAGAACTAAATACGTTACGTTATCCTTATCCAATTCGGTCCTTATGTCTTCAATGACTTTAAGAAGTGCAGTTGTGCAGCTGTGTTGAACACGAAAGTCTGACTGAACTGGTACCAAATAATTGTTGCGGGTTATATAGCCGTTCAGTTGTTTTTGCATAATGCGTTCACAAACTTTAGACAAAAATGGGACAATGGAAATCGGTCTAAAGTCCTCACAAAGTGAGTTTTTGGGAATAGGAATTATTTTACCAATCTCCATTTCTGAGGAAAAATTCCTGTTTTAATAACTGTGTTGATAATATGGGTAATATAGGGTAAAAGCATTGACAAAATTGATTTCAAAAATACAGGATTTAATTCATCAATTCCTTCAGCAGTGGATTTTATTGACAGAAAACTTTCCACAACATCTAGGTTGCTCACTCCTGAAAAGCTTAATGCAGGGTCTATCAAAGGTAATGTTGAACAGTGGATAGTTGAGTTGAAATTACCAAGTTTGGAGTAGATACAAATTTACGATTATGTTCGATTTTATCAATATTATTTAGAGTGTTTTGTCGTTGTTTACCAATTCCAAGCTTTCCACCATCACCATTAACGTTTAGTCGGGTAGAGAAAAATTGTTCTTTAGCTTTTCTAATTTCTAGGACAACTTTATTACATAGGGTCTTATAAGCTCTCTGAAGTTCTTCCACCCGGAAAACTATCCAGCTTCTATAAATTTGATCTCGTTGGTCCATTATGTGTTTAATTCTTTCACTAAGCCAGGGCTTCGATTCACATTTATATTTTTTTGTTTTCAAAGGCACATGGCAGTTAAACAGCATTTTAAAGTTTTCATTTAAAAATTCCACTTCGTCATCTGGCGAGGACAGACGATAAATATTATCCCAAAAAATTTAACGAATATGTTGTTGAAGTGCTGGCATGTTAACGTTTTTATAGTCCCTATATTTTATGATATTATTTTCGGTATAAAACATACATATATACGTTTAAAGCTTGAGCATTCCTTCTATATCTCTTGACTGGTGCTCCAGTAACTTACGTAAGCTTCTTGTAGAGTATTCTATTAACAAAGAGCTTTGAAAATTATTGGTCATAAAAACGTCATTTGAACATCGCTGGAATGTTTTGTGCCCCACCACCTCCTTTTTACCGGCCTATATATGCTCTAGTGAAATAGCCAGTTGCATTCCTCCCCTTATAACAGTTCAATTGTAATACTCGCGCTTCTAGAAATACCCATCAAGTTACCCTTGAGTCCAACTTCGATCGGACTGTGAAGTACAGATATTCGTTTTTTAGTCGTACTGCGCGAATGTGGAAAGCCCAACCACACTATGTCTTTCCCTGTCATTGCAATATTCAAAAATGCAAAACGAGTCTACACCGACATCCTTCCAACCTCTTTCTATTTATTTATGGGTCATACTATGACGCTGGCATATGAAAGGTATTCAAAACGATTTAAGTGTGCGCTAATTAAGTATACTAGAAAAACTAAAACAAAGTTACTTATGTCGATGGTGACAGTTTGACCGAAACTTAGTTTCTTGATGACAGCTTTACTTTGTTTTGGCCTCATTAACCGATAGGCCCAATTTTGCAACCTCTTTATCCATATTCACAAAAATTGACTGGGCTCCAAGTAGTCTATTAAGTGGCCTAACATTCCAAGTGAACATCCGGAGTTCTTTGTCCTTAAATAGTTTGTTTCAATAGTAATCCATATTTAACAGTTTCAACAGCATAAATGAGACAATATAATAATATTTATCAAATTATTTTTTTTTTTTAATCAAGGTATCATTTTGCTAATTCAGCATATAGGTACAAAACTAAAAATTATCATTTTTTTTATTACGCTTCTTCATTTTATTCTTATTCACTATAAATGAATGAAATCACTGATTAAAAAAGGTATGTCCCTAAAAAAACGTCTAGACATTGAATTATGTTACTTCTGGTCGCAACCCTCATTTCGACATGTTTCAAGTTTTCTAGTTTCTTAATGATTTTTTTTAAATCGTTAAATGTCTCTTCAAAATACATAAATACTCTCAAATAAAATGTAAGCTGATTTTATTAATTACTGTTTTCCATATCTATAAAGATTTTTGAAATAAAATTAAAAATGTGTCAAATCTTCAAGTACTGAACAATCTGTTAGAGAAATATAACTTTTATGAGAAATAATTATCCTATTTTGAAAGATAAAATTTGACTGTGCTTAATTCGTTTAAATTAATTTTAAATCTTTAAAGCAGGCTACGAGCAGTAAGATGTCAAAAGTCTTGTGGGTACTATTCTTCTTCGTCATCGTGCTTTACTTATTTTTAAATCAAAATAGGCTAGGTGCAATTTGTGCCAGGTATAATTTTTTTTTAAAGGTGTGAAGGGGTTCTTTTTTCCTAAGAAAGCTTGATGTAAAGTTCAGCAAATACTAAACACACGAAAATAAGAGTGACATACAATTTAATGATTTAATGCAGTTAAATCAAAGAGGTTTGAGTTAACTGTGGAGTTGTTGAGAAAAATAATTATTGACTTTGGTTTCGTTCAAGATAGTTAAAACTAATGTAATTCATTAAATATAATCTTTCAAATAAACTATTTAATGAGTTTATGAATAAGGCCAATGTTAATAGCATTATAAATTCATTAAAAAAACCGGTATAGGTGCTTGAAATCTGTTAGTATGTGGTGCAGTTACCAAATTTTGTTATGTTATTGCCAGGCATTTTACTATAATCAGTTTGACGATTGTTTATGGGACCCTGTATAACTTTTCAAACAATCTTCGAAAGAAATGTACACTTATAAATCTTTAGTCAGTGCTTTTAAATACAAATATATTTTCGATATTTGATAATTTTTAAACTCTGCAACGTCTTAACGCTTGCTTGTTGAGAACAAATTAGTTAATCCATTTATAGAACATCTCATGATCTAGAAAATCAATCTGAAAAACTTTTTTGTACCGATTACCGTTAAGTTACAGCCTTAAAACGGGAATTCCTGACAAAAACCTCAAAAAATTGTTATGCTAACATGGGATTATTATGGACTTTTTGTCATTTGTTAATAATGATTTCCTTAGTGTCTGTTCGAATTTTTTCATCGTTTTCTGAATTATTCAGAAGTAAAATGGATTTCCTATCTATTTTGACTAGACTATAAGAAAACATGGTTATGTTGAAAAAAAGCATTCGAATGGAATTGGTTTTAAGCCTTCCTTTATAAGTTAAAAAATAAATACTGAATGCAATAAAATAAAGCAACATTCCATATTTATTAAGTTTGGGGAGCTCTCCCTATAATAAACCAACATTCAACCCCTAAATTCATACCTACATACGTATTTGCAAACACAATTTAAAAGTAAAAAAACGATTAATTACACATAACAGCCATTTACACGGTCAGTTACACTCGTCAGTATGATGTGACATGATCCTTTTTTATCGTTTCACCACGCATCATGAAATTAATTGAGAAAATTCTTACTTCTTGGAGCAGGAGAAGTTCGGAAAGAAAAAAGGGTTGACAGTTATGTATAAATGTATCTTGAATTCCAATTAAGTGTGTATAGTAAACATTTATGGACAAAAGGGATGGGATTTATAAGCAAAGTTATCTTTTATTTTATTTTATTAAAATTTAACAGCACCAGGTGCTTACTCGCATTTGAGTTAAAATTTACACATGCATCACAATCACTTGCATTTCTAGAATACGCTTGCAGTGTTAAAACAATTCGCTTAAGCTTATCTCTTATCTGTTGGGACTGCAACATACACCATATCGTACCTTTTACCATACCAGAAAAATGGTCAGTATCTTCTCATTTCACGTTTCACATTTTACCTATCTGTCCACAATCAAAAAAAAATAAAAAGGGTTGAAACAAGATCTCAATCGTAAAGGGATGTTTAAAGGTACATAAATGGAAAAAAAGAAATGTTTGGTAAGTTTTGTCCGCTCTCCTTGCAAATAAATAACTGTAAACTTCCGCGTTATGATGCACATGCTATGTGAGAATAACTGTTTAACCAGGTGTTCATTTTAAAAACAATTTTTTAGTTGACCCTTTTTCATTTCATTTTTTAAGGTGAGTGATAGATAGGTAGGTAGGTCGGTTTATTTACTGACAAAACATATTTCTGACCTATTTATGCATTCAGAAAGGGTGTGCTTTTTTGAGGGTATTGTCCTCGCGATGACCTATATTTTTGTCTTCTAAACAAAAATCAATGGCTCATGGTAATAATAACTCTTTGTCTGAAACTGTATTTCAGAATTTTAAGAAGGATCTGGCGTGCTGTATTCTTGTTGCAATTAGAAAACATAAAGGATTCTTTTCATTACAAAAATCTATTGCTACCCCAAAACTTAAGCATTTTTTATACTTTTACTGTAAATATAGCATGATTTTCTTTAGAGAAACGTGGATATTAATAAATCATAAGTGAGGATGGCTCAAAAGACAACAGCAAAAAGAATGAATCGTTGCCGCTCGTTTCGTTGGCAGGGCAAATATTATTATATAGGAAAAATTGTAAATTTTATCCTTTAGCTTGCTTTTAGGGTATAGACTATAGGTAGATACATACCTATAGAGTATAGCAATCATTAAATCTTTTTGTATCATCAAGAAAGACAGAAGGTAATTTAATGAATATTTTGTGCACTTTATCTTTTTCATCTGGGCTTAAGATTAGCAGACAGTAACGGCTAATGGAATAATCATGGATGCAGTGACAAGTTTTTGAATTATTATATTCGTTTAATTTTGTTTAGACTTTTGAAAAAGCAAGGGGTTGAAATATTCCATCTATACTTATATGACGAGATTAAGAGGCAATTAGCCTTTAAAAAAAAATATTATAATGTGAAATTTTATGATTTTTAAACTGAAATTTACAATTTTAAACTATTTCTCGTTGAGTAGATGTCAGCAATTTCTATAGTTTTATATATTTTCAAGCTCATTAGCTTCAGTCTATTCGCAGTTATACAAAAAATAATTGTTCGCAGTTGGCATTCACACCTGATTGAATATTTTATGGAATGTTGAATGACTGCTTTAGGCATTTTAAATTTCTATTATTTTTGCCAGGAAGTAAAACTGGTTTTTTGAAAATAAAATAGGTATAATTATTTATTGAATCCAGATTTATAAAACCCAAGGCCTGCATAGGTACATATTATTTCATCATAATATTTTGAACAATATCCCTTTTTATAAGATTTTGTTTGGTTTAAAAGTGTGAACAAACAAAACACAATTTGTCTTAAAAAACTATTTTATATTTCCGGATAAGTCTTGTAGCGAAATAATAGAAATTATAGTGAGTTCAATATCGTACCCACCCCGAACGTTCCGCTTTAAATTATTCTGAGCGTGGTCATAGGAAAACTGCAAAAGCCTTAAAAGTTATAGGTAACATATTTAAGGTAAACATTGAAATACATTTTTTTAGTGATTTTCAATTTTTTAAATGAGTATGGGATACACAAGGATGATAATTTATAAATAGAGGATTATTTAACTCAAAGCTTATTATTGATTTATAAAAGAAAAGTTTTGTAGGAAAATTGTTCAACCACTGACTTTCTCAATATTTTTAAATATATGTATAAGGTGTTCTATACTTATTTAGATATATGTTCAGCGTTGCATTTTAAATAAAAGGAAAGCATTGATATGAAATACTTGAAATATAAATTTAAAATTTAAATAAAATATGAACTAACACAATTTTCTTAAATATTTTTTGTTTGCAAATCTTTCAGGGGAACGACCATACAAGTGCCATTTACCTGATTGCGGCCGGGCATTCATCCAGTTATCGAATCTCCAGCAACACTTGCGAAACCACGACGCTCAAGTGGAGCGTGCAAAAAATCGTCCTTTTCACTGCAACATTTGTGGCAAAGGCTTTGCAACGGAATCAAGCTTACGAACTCATACTTCTAAGGTCAGTTCCATCTTTTATATGCAGGCTTTTGAAAAAATTATTTTATGTCGCTATGTTTTAAGTTTATAGTTAATTTCGGGTTGTAGCATAAATAAATATGCATAAAGGATGATCTATTTCAGTATTTATTTGATAAATTAAATAAGCATACTCAAATAGTATGTGGGAACATCACAAGTTTTAAATAGAAGGGACTTTCCTTTTTATCCAGGATTAGAGCACTAAAAGGCCACGCGTTTCTACACTATCAAATTAAGAGCTTCGATTGTGGTGTTTCCAACTTAAGATGGATGGATGGATTTTTTCATTTTATTTCATCTTAACATAACATACTTATTAATTATGCTTATCTAATAGTACCATCACTGGTTATATTTAAAATGAAATTATGTATCTTATAATACTGAAGTATACAAATGGAGTTAAAAATAATTAAAATAAATAAGGGCAGAGAACTTTAGGGCCTAGTAACTTACAACTCTAAACAATTTTTAAATTGCAAAAATCGTAAACGCCGAAAAATCTTGAATGAACCCAAATTTTTAATTATTTTTAGTGAGTTTATGAAAAAATTTCTTAAAATTGAATATATTTATTCTATATTTTTGGTTTCTAGATTAAGGTTATCGAGTTTTCTTGCTAAACCTTAAATGGTCCTTTAAAATTTCAAGGTATTGTGTGATGGTATAGTAGCTCAATTTGATATAACAAAAGCTCATTTTAATTTAAAGAATATTAAGTTTAATTTGAATGACTTTATTAAGAAAGCATGAATAAAAGCCCATTAACTTTGTCATTTCACTAGAAAGAGACTTCAAACATTTTGTATTCCGAAAAATTGTCGGTATATAGAGAATGGACGGGATTGGGCTCAAAAAGAAAGAAAATAGAAAATACTTATGGTGGAGAAACAATCCCATCAGGGTTGAAATTGACAATACCTAAAAAACTATAGATTTTCCCGGGTTTGTCGATTTTATGGCATTCAGTTTTCGAGGTCGAAAATCTAGATTATTTATGAGACTAACGTCTTATGGCTGAATCACAAACACGTGAATGACATTTCTATTATTTCATACCTCCAATGAGCAAATATTTTGTTCGTTGACATTTTTTTACACCTGTTGAGCTGTCAGACAAAGCAAATGTTCAGATAATTGAACTAAAGCTTCCATTTGGAGTCATATTACGTTACATTACGTTCATTTCCTTACGATTGTCAAACGAAACGTCAGGTCGAAGCTCTATTGTGATAGCTGAACTCGTAAACGTCAGGTGAAGCCGAAGCTGAAGCGTGTTTGTGATTCAGCCATTAAGTACCCAGGGCGTGATGGTTGGTGCATAGGAATACAAGTCCAGATGTCGACATAAAACTATATGGTAAACTCCATCCCTAAAATGACTCGCACAAATGCCTAGAAGAAAATTTGGATCAATAAGGTTTACGGAAACGGCTCTTTTTTTCCAGAGGAAAGACTACTTTACTAAACTAGCATATAGTAGTTGTAATTCCTTCTAATGTTCTCAAAAACTAAAATACATTATTAGAAGTAACTTTTTAGAGAACACATTTTGTTTGTTAAAATCAATTTTCAGTTTTTAACTTTGAGATTTACAATAATTTTTTTCTGACAAAGCAACATTTCTTAAAACGTAACGGCAAAATTTTCTGGCATTAAGAAACTTTATATCACAATTTCCAATATTTGATTTTGTATGTCACTTTTCTAAAAAATAACCCCTACCGTCTAACAGGGGCAATATAAAACCCCATCCCGTAGCATTTCTTCTTCTTATTTTGGCCCAATCTTCTTACTACTGTTGGGTGGCGCAACAGTCCGTTGAAAACTAGGGCATAGTGACTTACAACTCTCAACCATTCCTGTGTGCGAGTGTTGTTGTCAGGGATGGAGGGCACGTACAATTTTAAGCCGAATCAGAACGGCTTCTCTGAGAAAGCACTTTTCATGACAAGAATTACTCGCAAGAGGCAGAACTCATGGAAAAAACTTTAGATGGCATAGGTAGGGATCGAACCCAAGACCTCTTGCATGACAGTCCAACGCACTAACCCCATCATGCCCCGTGTACTTCTGGTTTTGGCAGACATTTGGTATCTCCTTTCTAATCCTATCCTTCCTTCCTGCTCGCACTGTGTTTTAAAATTCTAAGGGTATTCACATACCCTTGAGGGCGCGCATATAATAAAACAAAAAAAAACAGATTCAACTCATTATCTGATGTATATTACTGAAATATAAAGAGTTGAGCTAATTTTATTGTTTTTTTTATTAATTCTATTTAAAATTCATATTTTTTACAGAATTCAAAAATAAACAAACTCGAAATTGTAAGCTCTAAATTGATCAACAAAAATCAAAACATTATAAAGAAAAGACTAGATTCATTAGAAGAATCCAAGAAACGCGAACACCGAATGAAAATTACGAAAGGCAGTGACCCGGAGTTGTTTAAAATAATAATACCTAATATAAAATATTTTCTATTGCTACATTCAATACATCAAACATATTTTGTATGTTGTAATAATAATTAAAATTAATCATTAATAATTAAAATATAACCATAGTACCCAATGATAGGAGTATTTTCGATTTTTTTTTCTAGTATAGAAGAAAAATTCGAACTATACCTTATTTTACACATTGTTTATCATGTATTTGAAAAAAAATAGGAAAAAGTCGAAATAATATATGTTTCTGTTATGATGAGGTTGCAGGACAATTTTTTGTTAATTGAGGCATATCGCAGAAACAAGCCACTACTCTAATTTCCGGCAACAAAAACTAGTCTTATTCCTTTGCTTTTTTATAATATATATCTTTAAATTTCTAAGGTGTTTGTTTGACAGGAAAATCAAATCAATAATTAAATAAGAAATTAAAGTTGTTAAGGACAAGATTGAAACTGTTTTCCTTTAAAAAAAATATTAAAAAGGATATTTTCATAAATTGAATGATGATATCATGATTTGATCAATCAACTCTCCTCTTTAAGACATACTTTAAGTATTTTAAACCCAGTTTTCACCATCAGCTTCTTTACAAAAAATCAATTATAAAGGAAGAAGAGCGACGAAGAAAAATTATAATCATAATGGAAACAAAAATAAGATGAGTCGATGGCGATTATTCTTTTTACGTTTGTTTTTTAATTTTTCGTCTTTCATTACATCATCTTGAAGTATTTCGCAAAGGTCCATTTCATACCCAACAACCCAACTCATCAGTTCCTCCACCGCTATACCCAAAAGAGTTTTTTGTCTGGCAAAAACTTAGCATTTTATCTTGAAACGCCAAGTGATATCTTTTTTTTAATAAAGGGTGGTGGTTGTCCACTTATGTATTGTTCTGCTTTCTATTGACTCATGCAATGTATAAATTCCTTTGTCCTAGATCTCTAATGATAACTGATAAATGAAAACGGTATGTTCTATTCGTCCTCTTTAAAAGGTTATTAAAACGTATACTAAATGAACAACAGACAAAAGTAGCTGTAGGGGGATGAATACGGGAACAAAACATAATATCACTCACAGCGATAAAAAAAAAACATTTTTTAATAGCATTGTTTTACCTTTTACACCTTTTTCAAAATAAGAGCACTGTGATTAATTTTGTGTAGACACAAATAACACAATAACTTAAAAACAATAACTTGTTGATTGTTGCCTTTTTCAGAGCGGAAAAAATATAATTCAAAAACAATTCAAATCAAACTAGAGAATTCATACAATCAAGGACCAGCTTCATAAGAGCATTCATATGTACATATATTAAAGATGTTTAAAAAGTGGACACTGATTTTGTTATGACATTTCCTGCTTGTTACGATCAATATTTAATTAGATACTGATTAGATAGATTAGCCACAATTTACACCTTCATATTGCACACAAACGAGGGGAGTTCAAAATATTCTGGGTATGGACATGAAGGGATACTTATTTGTCATTATACTCTCCCCTTTTATTAATGCATTTATTACATCTTATGATTAATTTTTGAATCCCCCCTAAAAAGTAGCTTCTCTTCTTCGAAAATCGCTTGCCACGAAGGTTTTTTTTTGTTATGGAACAAATAATAATCACTTGGGACTAAGTTCAGGCTATAGGAAGGGTCTACGAATCCATAATGGCGAACAGCAGACTTTAAAACTCGTGTGAACTGGTCACTCGTGTGAACTGGTCATATTGTACTTTTTCTCTTTCTTTTAACTTCCTCGCACAAATAATGCAAACAAAAGGAAAAGGAATGCGGCGTTTATAGTTTGATTCGATCAACCTATTCGAAACCTATCGAGTTTCAAAAAATTGTAGCCATTAGCTTTCTAGCAGAAGGTGTGACTTTAAACTTCTTTGAGAGTCTGTACCCTTCTTATACCACTGCATGGGCTATTTGCTTTCAAATGAACCCACGTTTCTTCCATAGAAATATTCGATCAAGACTTGGAGGTTTTCCCCACAGGGATCCAAAAACTCTCAAAGGTAAGCTTTTCGCACTTGTTTGTGAGGTCCTGTAAGGATTTTCGAAAACAAACTCGTACTCCTTTTTAGTAGGTTAAGGCAATCATAAAGAATATGGTGTATGGTATCAATAGGAAAGTTTGCATTGTCTTCTAAAATTGGTACCTTCGTTCAAAAATCCAATATAAGTTTCTCGACCTTTATTTCATTTTCTTCCCCAGAAGCAGTATTCGAGCAATCTGAGCGAGGATTATCAACAACCTCCTTAAAATTCACTTGACCGTTTCTGGAGGGTAGATAACGAAGGTGCAGATTCTTGAAACACATTTACATTTCTTCGTGAATGTTTATATTTTGATTGTTGTTGATTAGTAATCACACGAATCGGATATTTTGGCCTTTAGACACTTTAATCAAATCATTTAGACAAATCAAGCAGTCGAAAAACTTAACAGGTTTGCCCTCTTATACCAAAACGTAAGGGGTCTTCGTTGTAAGATTGCTAACAACTTTCTTAACTCATTCCTTCCCACATGACAAAACAAAATGTTTTGTAAATCCAATTTCGTCTATCTTCGCAAAAAAATAATTTTTATTTGTGACATTAGAATAGCCTCACTGCACTTGGTACGCCACAAAAGAGAAACCTGTTAGTTTATTTTTGTTTCTTATTGTTTTTACTATTTATATCGTTTACATGGGTCGAACAAGAATCATTAAGTTTAACGAAAATTTCTTTCATGGAGATTTATCATGAGCAAGGGTTTTCTAATCGCTATATAGCTTAGAAAATTAACAGAAGCCCACATGTAGTTAATAACTATTTAAAAAATAAAAGATTTTATATGGAAAATATTACAAAGACCATACTTCTACCATTCTTTTAAGTAAAATCATTAGAAAAACCTCCGATTCCATACACCATCGGAATAAAATCAGACATAAAACTGAATTAGGAGTGAGCCGAATGACTACTATTTAAGTCATCAATGGCTAAAACTGCAATAAACAATGAGCGTAAACTATAACGGCTCAATTTCGAAAGGTAAGACATGACGTCGATTACTGATGGTAGCATCTTATCAAACGATTGCAGAAAAGTGATCTTTTCAGATGAAAAGAAGTTCAACCTGGATGGTTTGGACGGATTCATTATCATTACTTTCATGATTTAAAAAAAGAAAAGTCGTTCTTAGATAGTCATCATAGCGGGGAGGGACAGTTAATTTAGTTTATGTAAACTGTAAAACAGCAGTCTACCTACAAAACTATTTTGAAGACATCCTTACCTCAGTTCCAGGATATGTTTAGACAGCTCCCGAGTATTTTTCAGCATGACAATGCAACTATTCATATATAGCTGGTCTAGTTATAACGTGGCTACTAAGCCAAAATGTACAGCACTTAAAGTGGTCACCATACTCTCCTGATTGAAGTATCATCAAAAATGTATGGAAGTGTCTGACACGCAAGGTTTATGAAGGTGCGAAACATTAAAAAGTAAATAGGAGCTAATTGAAGGCTTAAAATTGTTGGCGATACTATTTCTGTAGACCTATTAATTAGTTGAACCATTCCTTCAAGGGCCGTATTTTCGTAATAATCCAAAATAAAGGAGGCTGTGAAAACTATTACAATTATTAGATTAAGTCGAAGAAATAAATATAAAATTTTAAAAAAATAAGTGGCACAAAATTTAAACAATTTACGAGTTAGCAATTTGCTAAGTATTTAACAATTTACTAAGTAACTCCAAAATTTTAAACTAATGTATGAGTCTATTCTAATGTTCCCGGTTCACATATTTTTCTCCTTCATATCTCATCATAGCTTTGTGTATGATAACTATTTTACATATTTAAAGATCATACACAAACACAAGTAGACGCAGCTTATGAATGTAAATAAAAACGAAAATCGGTAAAAAGTCTTTAAGAGCTGATATAAGCGGGCAAGTGTTTCTTTCATCCCCTTTTTAGATACAATAGTAAGTTATTTTTGTTTTTCTTTTCCCTTTTTCATATAAAAGTATATTGATTGAAATTCGCGTGGAATCTCTGTATATGAATAAATACACAAAGATTAAATCAAATAGAACGAACGATTTTTTTTTTCATTTTGCCTAGTAAATTTATTATCTCCTTTGCACCTCTAGCTGCTTATGAGAATTAAAATACATAATATTCTTTACTCGGTGCCGCAGGATCTTTTTGACTATCGACAAATGCGTAATGTATGGTTTTTACATACAAAGATAAAAGTTAACGACAATGTACCAACCTAACGAAAATTGTGTTCAACAACCAACACCCAATTTTCGAATTTTCTATCACCTGACAGGTGGCGCACCTTGTAATATTTTATTGATAATAAGGTAGCTATTGGCACTTGTAAATTGCTTTTTACAGAAGTTGGTCAATACGTGTGCTGACATTTTTTATATTATTTGTCAGTCAATGTGTATAGCATTTTCCCTAAGAAAGACAGGAATTTTAACCTCTCAACCACCATTGACGTCAATTTGATTTATGTCGTTAGTGACGCCGGCCGCCGCTCTCACAGATCGTGTTTTTTAACGAAAGATTTTGCTTATTATTTATTTAAGAGTTATTTTTTTCATTTTCAATAAATGTTCTTTGGATAATTGCAAAAGACATTTAATCAATCTAAGCTCTAAGCCCGTTTATTTCATCGTAAATAATTCAAAATTACAAAGATTTTACAAATGTATTTATTAAATAAAAACAATACAAAAATAAAACAAAAAGTCATAGAATAAAAATTTAAATAAAATTAAAGCTTAAAATGTTCTCGTGCAAAATATAATGGTGACTGCTTGGCTTACATAATCGGTGACCCGGCTCTCACAAGCCAGGTTTGTACCAATATTTTGAAACGTGTCCTTAAATAAGGATTATGTAATGAAATTTTGAAAGGGGATTTGAAATACTTCCAAACACATAGGTCAACGTCGGCCCAGTTTCGCACACCAAGTTAATCGATGTCATCTCCCGCCTGTGTGCGCTACCTGAATCGCAGTCTTCCTCTACTGCTCCGCGACATCCCTCGGGATTGGGTTCACATTTTCCTGGTTGAAGTGTTGATGTCCATTTGCTCTAACTTATCCACCCATCTCAGTCGTCGCTATACAGTCCGTACTATTTTTTGTTGTATTTACTTCTCCTCCACTTTCAATGTATGCAGACGGGACAAAAATCACTCGAAGAATTTGTTTACGTTATCCGTTGCCGCCTAAAAAGATTTTCTAAACGCTGAGGAAACAACTTAGAAAGCATGAAAAAAGTTTGCTTTAATGTGGGACGAATGCGAAAGCAATCAATTATTAGCTGCATTTTATTATCGTAAATTATCCATATGGGTCATCTTTGAACACAATTTTATATCCTGGTTTCTTTCTGAAAGAAATATAATCCTTGTTGATGAAAAAATTAAATATAAGTTTAATTGTCACAGGGGCGTACTTACGGTGGGAATAAGTGTGTTCTCTTTTTTCTCTTAATAAAGTAACAAAATTGCAAACCTTTTTTTAAGACAACCTTTTAATAAGACAACGAATTCTTATTTTATAATTTTATTTGCCTGAGAAACCTTAAAACCTTATCTTTTTAAGAAAGAACTACGAAATATAAACTATAAGACAATCTACATATAATATTCAACGGATCGCGAGTTCCGCAATTTCAGAAAAGAATGCAATTCCGTTACAGACAATCACCACCAAAATTATCACAAATAGAACAAAAATTGCAAAAATAGGTACAAGCACTCAAAAGTACTTGAGTACTTAATCAAATTTGAATACAATTTCAATCTAATTTCCTCTCCTTTCCTCTTCCTTCTTTTCCAATAGCAATTTTAATTCTTTTCTCTTTTTTCCGTTTTTTTTTAAACAAATTCGTTTTTTTTCAAAAATGACTTCGGTATATACATTTTAAACCCGCTTCAGTCTTCTAACACGATCAGGAAGGACTTCCAAACAAAAATTATTGATCGGTGTTATTTACTAAAGGGGTTTAAAAAAAAAGTGGTCATTTTGCTTGACCCAAAATATCTCATGGACCAATAACGCTAGCGGCTTCAATTAAATGTATATTCTATAGATATAATTTAATGTTGATATTATTGAAAAAAAAAGTTAAATAACTCTTTTTTTTAATCAAAAATAGCGAAAACTAAATATTTGTAACCTCGAATATCTTACAAGAAAAAAAAATATATTACATTCAAAATAATTTTATACAACAAAGAATACCGTTTTTTATATCTGGTAAAATTTTTAGAAAAATCTAATTGACAGTTTTCTTACACAAAATAAAAACATAAAAACAAAACATTACTAAAAGTTGGTAAAAATTGATTTACGACTTGAATATCCTTTTAAAAATCTAAGAAAGTGGCTTCAAACTAATTTCAGTTTATAAAAAATGGTTTCCAACATTAAATACGTTCTTTATATTTTAACTTATTGGTAGCTCGACTTAAAATTACTAAAAGAATATGGTTAATTTTTATGGTTCGAGAAGCAAATAAAGGTTATAAACTCTGATTTAGTTTTCTTATTTTATTTTATATTTTATTAAATATAAATAAATACGCTTATAAGTTTATGAAAATCATTTTTTTTTACATCTGATACGATCATAAATACTAAAAATAATTAAAATGTAATAGTATCTAAAGTGTAAATATGACATTGAACATCCTTTTACTGCAAATTTTTAGCTGAAGAAATATATTTTACTTTACACCTGATTATTTTTCTTTGGTTTTTTATGTAATTTTAATGCATTCTATATTCAATAACATTCATATTTCTTTTATTCCTACTACCTGGTGCCTATAAAAACAATGGAATCATAAAAACAAATGAAAAATAACAAAAATGCGAATACAGGAGCTACAGCTGCATCTTGGTGTCTTGCAGCAGCATGCAGCACTCATTGGTGGACCTAATGCAACATCATGTCCAATTTGCCATAAATTGTTTTTAGGAGGAGAAGCACTAATGGAGCATATGAAACATGCGCACAAGGATCCAAACGCATCCGGTATTGCTAGTAAGTATCAATTCTGAGCTATTTTTTTGCTAAGTTAAATTTTGTGTTAACTGTTCCATTATATACATGTGCGAGATAATTAATTAATTAAATAAGGGCTGGCTATACGAGACTAAAAAAGTATCGGTCTCGTCTCATGAAACCAAAATATCAATTTTGCATTCAATGCGAAAGAAATATTTAAATGAGTAGAGCACAGCTAAGCGTTAGGTCAGTCGGGCTTTTGACAGGCTTCTAACCGACTTTTAGATATGTTATAATATCATGTGTCATAAAACCTAAGAATTTGCTATTTTTATTTCTTTTTTGATCGAAGAAAATTCCATTTTTTAAGAACTTATTGTTTCTGAAAACACACGAAACAAACAACGTTATAAACGAATCTTTTAATTACAATTCCCAACTTTAGACTGGACATTCCATTCACTGTTCTTATAAGATTAATAGTGCAGATGTCATTTTAATTCAAAGTAACCATTCCGTGATTTTTACTTTATTTAATTGTTAAGAAATAGTAAGAAGGAAACATCGTTTAAAAAAATAATTTTTTCTCAAATTTTAAAAATATAACAGGATACAATTAAAAGAAATATAACGGACATCGGCACTGGAAAATTTGTGATCAGCATTTTGGTGCTTGAAATTTTCCAAATTAATTGATAGTTTAAAATGTCTGCAAGTATAGAAGAACGCGATCTTTAGCTTGATTATAAAATGCTATGGTCTTGGTCTAAACAAAATTTGTACTGAAAGGGGACTTCGATTTATGAATTGATTCATTTAATAGTTTGGTTGATTTGCTGCCTTAATGTATGACTATCAAGTTAAGAAATATTAAAATCCTGAAATTTTTGTTTTAAAAGCCATTTGTCAATTTTCCGTGCAAGTAGAACTTTTGTTTCACTGTTTTTAGGAACAATTTCATATTCATTTCATTTGAAATAACATAAATTGCAAAAGCAAAACAGTTTATAACGGGTGTTTTTTTTTAATAATATGCAAAAAGCACGATTACTTTATGTAGACTAGGTGGCACAAATAGAGACGAGATTGCAAACTAAAATTCATGAGCAAAAATACGAGACCAAGACGAAATTGACCTTGTCTGGACGCCAGCCCTAAATTAAATAACAACTGGACCGTATTCGATGTAGTCGAAACTTTCTTTTCATTAAATTAAATAAAGGTTTTTAATAAAAAATTAGATTAAGGGTGATTATACAAACTTTTGTGGATATTTTGTCTACGATAACTATCAAATCAAACGTCCTTAAATTCGGGTGTACATGAGAGCTAATGTAATTAATATATATTGTTCCCAATCGGGCCAGATACTTTTTTGAGTACATTGTAAAATTTCAATTTGACTGATGAGGCAACATAGTACTGATACATTCTATACACAGTTTTGAAAGTATTATAATGAAATTTAATACAAATTATTAAAAATCTCTTAGGATTTAATAATGATCACTTAAAATCACTTGGTTTTCGGGGTTGTGACATGCCAAATGACTGACGTTTTAAGAACTAATTGTGTTTTTTTAATAACTTGTATTCAAAATGAAGAACTGAAAATTAGTGACTGCATTGTTTTAAAATAAATTGTAATCTCGATAAAATATAATAAGACTTTGTATGATGACATTGATTAACCTTTTGTATAATCACCCATAACCACAATAACATTCAATATTAAAAATTGTGGATATTTAGTTGGCGAGCAATTTATATTCACAATTCGAATTCTATTTATTTTAATTTCTCATAAATCATTGAAAATATGCGTGTTTTCTCCTTTTCATACTCTTCTTCATCAATATTTCAATTTGACTAACCTTGTTCCAACTTCATTTTCTCCCGATTTTCAATTCAAAAATGAACTAATCAACCCATCAAATTCATCACCACCACTTCTACAACAACAACAAAATCAACTTCCATCACACCAAACAACAACAAATGCGAAAACATGCTCATTTTCTGTTAAAAAAACATACCCATTTGCTGAGAACCTTGGTAGCCCTTGTTTACAATCCACCGACCCCTATCTAGCGAAACGTAGAACGGCAAATCATCCGTGTCCGGTTTGTGGAAAGCATTACGTCAACGAAGGATCTTTGCGGAAGCACTTAGCATGCCATCCAGAAACCTCGCAACTTACCACTAGTCTACGAATGTGGCCATGTTCGGTATGCCAAGCTGTTTTCACCCACGAAAATGGTAAGTTCATTTAAAAGACAAAATCCTTTTTCATGTTTCAAAATTAAAATAATATATTAAAACTTTTTTCGATTTCTTAAAGGTCTTTTGACGCACATGGAGCATATGAGAATGGACCCGAAGCATCAATTCGCCGCACAGTACGTTCTTTCAAGAGCTGCTGCTGAACGTCGGGAACGAGATTCAATACTCGCAGCTACGTTAGCTGTATCTGCTTCCGGTTCAGGTCTCCTGCCAATGGGTGGACCAGGAAGCGGTGATGGTGGAGGGGGTGGTTCAAATTCAATGTGCCCCTCTCCTTCGGCACATTCAGAATGCTCGTCCAATGGAAGACTGTCTTCAGCTGGTTCGGATCCTGGTTCAAGTGTCCTACATAACAACAATAATAGCTGCAGTAACAAGCTGAGTGATATCTTACGATCGAGTCACAGCACTCATATACACCCGCAGTACGGGGTCGATGATTTGCACGCGAACAGAATGTCACTAATGGCTGCTGCAGCGGCAGGAATTGTTTCCCAATCAAGTGGCAATGGGGGAGTGACTGGAAGCATGGGCTCTCCGGTTGATACCACAAGTGCTGGAGCGGCAGTTCAGGCTGCCGTTGTTAACTTGGCAGCTGCTATGCGTATGAATCAACAAGTAAATAGTGTCAGTTCGGTAACGGGCAACGTCGGAGTGTCAAGTACAGGGAATGGGAATCTTAGTGCGTCTGGTCAGCCGGGAACGGGAAATAGTCAGGTGTTATGTTCCTCCCCTTCAACACTAAGCAATGTAGATACGGCCGCTACAGCTGTTGCCGCAATGAACGCTATGCGTGTATCAATGGCGGCAGATACAATGATGCGTTCCAGCATGGGTGTTGACCCTATTTCACATCAAACTGGTCATCCCCATCAACACCACCACCAGCATCATCAGCAAAACTCTCCGGAAGCAGCCTTACGAATGCAGCAAGCTGAAGCAATATTGCGTTCTCAAGCTGAAGCGGCTATTCGACTAGCAGTATCTGTAGCAGCGTCCACCAACAATGGAAATGTAAATAATGATCTCGCAGCAAATGGTCGCCTTCATAGCAATTCTGGTCCAGGTTTTGGTGCTTCAACGAACGTCCCTCCAAATCCATCAAACAACAACGTTGGAAACAATAGCTGCCTGAGTAATCCTACAAACACCAGCACGGCAAACCCACAATTGCAACAACAACATCCACCTCAGTCACACACACCTGGCAGTGAAATCAGCCAACAACAATCTCAACAATCATCGCATCAGCAGCCTCAGCAGCAGCAACAACAAACACAGAATCAACAGCAGCAACATCAACAGCAACAAACACAACAGCAGTCTCAAGTGAACTCAGATTTAAGTGAAGCAATCCGTTTACAAGAACACAGGCTTGAACAAGCTTTACGTTTGCATAATGATGCTAGGGCGTTAAATTTTCTGTCTGCAGCTAATAGCAATGATCCAAATGGTTCCGTTAATCAACACCAACAACAGCAACAACAACAACACCAACAACATCAGCATCAACAACAACAACAACAACAACAAGAACAACAACAACAGCAACAACAACAGCATAATACTAATCCATGAGATTTTAGTTTTTTCTGAGCGTTCAAAAATAGTAGATTATGTAATGAGGTACTCTCAAAGTTTAACAATCAAATACAAAACCAATACTCACGTTCAGAAAATGTATCTTTCTAAAAATATCATTTTCTCTTATTTAAGCGTATTGTAAATAGAAGAAGAAAAATGCTTAAATGAGAAATGAAAAGAAAGTAATATGATAAAAGATATATAATGTAGAATGTAAATAAAAGGTCTTGTCAAGAAATGTAACGAAAAATCATACTACCAATAAGAATGTAACAAACACATGGCTGGGTTTACACAGCGCAGAAATCTCTCTAGTTGATATCTCATTGCTCATTCTACTGTCAAATGTTTTTGACTTCCAATTGTGATATATGTTAAACGCGCAGTAGTCCCAAAGATTTGTACAAATATCTCAAATAATTTAAATACTTATATTAGCATCATTATTAGATATAAATTTATCCTTATACGTACTGAATTTTTAAAAGAATGCGTTAGTAAAAGTATATCTTACACAAAAATGAGACCCTAATAGGTGCAGGTTTTCAGTTGCGATTTAAACCAGAGTTAGTTAGTAGTTAAGTCTAACTTACAAAAAAAGTTTTTCAGGGGAGTTTACATACAGAAGAGTCTAACACACTGTTTTGATAAAAAAAAACCCAAAGCTTATTTTCACCTCATCCAGGGGAGTCATTCCCTAATTTTCAAAAAGATAATCGTCAAAACGATTGTCAATCGTAAAACCGCTATCGTTTGACGATAGTCGTTTTAAGGAATGACCCCCAGGCTTATCTCACAATATTTAGTGAGTTAATTCGGAGTTAACTCTGAATTTACACTGAAAAACTGAACCTTAAACAAAAGTTCACGACTAAAAATATGCTTTTCTATATGACAAAAACTAAGAGCTTGCATTATATTTGTAACGTAACACTATTTATAAATTAAATAAAAAAAAAGCTGACCACCGATAGACTATTGCATTGACCACATATTCTCACATGAATAATAGAAATTGATACCAATTTCAATTTCTACGAGGCTTTACTTTCAATTCGACAATTTCGATTTCTTTCCAAACGTAGTACATCTCTGTGAATTGAAATAAAAACTTTCTTTTTATGGCGTATGTGATATTAAATAACATATATTTTCAAAAAAAAAAAAAAAACAACACTTCTAACACAACAGGATAATTATTTTAAAATTCTTTGGTTCTAATTCTATTCTTGGGAATCAAGTGAAAATCTGATAAAACATTGTTTTTTTAACGCCAAACCAAATACAATATAAGTAATAAAGAGTTACTTTTGAATCAAACACAAAAATTATACAAAACTGTAATAAGTCTAAACTTAAATATCTACCCGTTTTTGTGTCTACATCGAATTATAGCTAAACCATTTATTTTAATTAATTGTATAAGATGATTCCCGAGAGTTATTCGAATTTGTTTTGAAGCTTACAAAAATTTAACATACAAGTTAATATTTGGATTGTGAGGATTGAAAACAGTTACAAACTGTTTAACTGGTCTGGGATAGAATTGAAATTGTAAAAGCATTAGGATGTGATTTGTAGGTTTTATTTAACGATGTCGCAAGTAAAAATAATTTCGAATATACATAATTGGTAATGTTTGGGTTTTCCTCGTTATTTTCATTCATTAAATTATTTATTTTATTAGCATTTGAGTGAAGTTTTCGGAGATTTGGTCTAGGCATTCGTTATTGCACTTCACTGCCAACATTATATTGCTAAAAGAGATAGATCTGCATTTTTCGCAGTAATAAAGTTATTTGCTACAAAAAATAAAGTAGGCCTAGTTACTTACAACTCTCAGCCATTCCTAGGTGCGAGCTTATATGCACAATCTGAACGGGCAATCAGAGAAAGTATTTTTCAAGCATTCTTGAAGGATTTGTCAATTCTTTGCAAAAGGCAGTAGCCGTGAAACAAAATTTGTAGGTGGCTCAGGCAGGGATTGAACCCTATACTTCCAGCATGACAGTCCTACGCACTTTTTTTCCTTTTCAAATTAATTTTTATTACTTTATGTTTTTAACTATCTTACAGCTAGACAAAAATTAAAACAACTAGCCTAATTAATCATAACTTACAACCAACTTACTGGGCCCCATAGGGACACTCTAAGTAAAACTCTGATACTTATTATTAATGCCTTTCGGCATTATCTATATTTAAGTTTATTAATTTTGTATTTTATTTTGTTAGCAAATTAACAAACTAATTTTAATACATATTTCTACGCACTTACCATCACGCCATGGGCACTACGGATTGTTATAGCCTGCCTATTATTTCGTGTTTTACATAAGAATTCTAAATTTTATTTTTAAAAATGATCAGTTAATAAATAAATACAAATATTTTTTACAAATAAAAAAAAAACATTATAAAAGCTTTTTAGGTTTTAGGTCGAAAAATCGTCAAAATTTGGGAAAACAAAGATTAATGAAATATCAACCACGAGAGTACCTGCTGTGATATAACTTTTAAACCGAGCCTGATGCAACTTTATAAAGATCGGGAAAACATAAAATTCCAATACAAGTATTATTCAAAAGAGACGCGTTTTCCTTTAGTATACTGAATTTTAAAATGCAAGAAAAACGTTCATGAAAGAAACAACTGTGAGTAAAATTTAAATAAACTAAAGCAACATAACTTACTTATTATACATATAAAAAAATAAAAAAACTCATCTTGAATATCAATTTAAGTATACAATTACAAGGAATATAAAAAATTTACATTGTGAATGATTGCGTGTAGTTGTAAGAATGCATGTCCTTAGAAATAATAATACTTAACAGTAAGTTAATGTGTACATTTTCGTGTAGGTACCTACTATCTAAATAAAATAAACAACTAAAAATACAAATTAGTTACATAAGCATAGAATATTATATATCTATATACGTATATATATATTGATATATATGTATAATATATATTAATTTATTTATAAAATTTGAAATGTATACATGTAAAAATCCAAATCCGATTAATTTTGCAAATTTAAAAATGAAAATGGAGCAGATAATATAACTTACTCTAAAACCCTAAAGCTTTTGCTATTCAAAAGGATTACACAGCGATGATGTATAATGACATTTGATAGAACACAAGCAGTCAAATTTAAACGAGAAAAAGGGTTAAAATTTTACTAGAATTAAAATTAAATAAATATTTGTACAGTGCATCAACCCATAACCTCATCGCGAAAATGCAATATTGATGGTTTTATTCAAATCTAGAAAGCTTATTTGTTTCGAACTTTTACACCAAAAATTAAAACAATACAAAAAAAAACCCGAACTAAACTAATCAAACATAAGAACATCATGTATTTATTTTTCAAAAACGAAAAAAATAATGAAGGAAATTCAATTAAGTATAATTATTAAAAATAATTTGTCAATTAAAATTCAACAGCAAAAAAAGATAAAACAGACTTAAATGAAAACATAAACCAACGAAAATACAAGTTCTTAACAATGTCACTCAACTTAAGAAAGCACCAAGCAAATCACCTCTTTGGTTTTATATATTTTTATACTAAACGCTTAAAAAGTGCTTTAACAAAATTTCCTTGATTTCCCGGAAAATTAGCAGCAAATAAAGATTATGTCTTTTTTATAACAATCAAAAAACAAGAAAGTGCAGTATATTTCTCTTTTGAAATATATATATACGTTGTGCAGTGAATATCTCAGTTACTTTTTTGTTAAATATTAAATAAAACAAAAACATTAGTAATTAGTGTCAAAGTAAGAAATCACTTTATATTCCTTTCAATTGGTGTTGTGATCAAAAATAATAGGAAACAAAAAAGACAATACATGTGTTGATCACTCAATGGCTACCATGAAATTTAAATTATTTTAACTACTTTGGTTTCTAAAACCATCATAAGTAACTAAATGGTGAGAAATGTTTCTTAATGAAATTCAAAACATACCAAATGATGTGACAAATCAAAATTATTAAAATATAATAACTAAAAGGAAAAGATTGAGATTTGTTTGTCATATGAGCGTTGGAGCTATTTGAGTTTAAACTTAATTTAAGTTTTAGATTTGAATGCAACAATTGAGGAACTACATATCGAAAGTTAAAACAGTGGGAAATAACAAAAATATTTTGTGTGAGATTAAATAAGTTTTAATTTAATATCTTTCAAGATAATTGATTTTTATTAAGTTTTTGTATTATTTTTAAATTATTTAAAATAAAACTGTCAAACATTTTTTTATTTTATAAAACATTAAAGATAATGGCGCAAAATTTAAAACAAATTGACAAAATCTGTAAGCCATTTTTTGCAATTCACTTAGCTTAAAAAATGATTTACCTATAATTTTAATCGATTGTTACATCTAACTATCTCTTAACAAGTTAAGAACACGAATTGGCTTCTTTAACTTTTAACAATTTTCTGAATCCATATGACATCTGTATGATTATTTTTTTTAAGAGCATTGGATTGAACGGTACAGTCAAGAGTTTTTAATTCCAATTAATAGGTCCGTTTAAGCGTATTTATTTTCACGAACGGTCGCTTTTTAGACATGTTTGGGTGATAGTTTGAAAACAAGGAGGTCTAACATTTTAAAATCCATTAGTAAATTGCTAAATATTTAGCAAGTTGGTAACTAGTTAATTTTTAAAATTTTGCGTTAATATTTTTTTTTTTGAGCTAGATGTCAAAAATGTTTCTCGTCGTTGCATAAAATATATGCATTTTTTTTTTCTTCGTAATGATAAATCGTGACAAATATTTGTTTGAGTTTTCTTTGTTTTATGTATGAAAAATATATTCTAGTTGAATGTCTCTTAAGTTAATTTTAATTTTGCATGATGTCACCATGTTTTACATAAAATTTAATTGAAGTCGAAAGCGCTTCTCTCTGCATATTTTGTTGATATTGTCTGTCAATTTAATATCTTTGCGAGTCCTAAGGAATAAAATATCCCAAGCGTACTGAAATACAGACATCTATTTAAAGAACCGTTTATTTAAAAATCAGGGAACATCAAAATCTCAATATCTACTATACTTATTAAGTTTTTTTGGATATATGTATCTCTATATTTGTTGTGTTTACTTAATTATGAAGTATATTCCATAAACCTCAAGGCTTTATGACTCTATTAAACAATTAACATACATATGGTGCATTGGTTATCCCTTTTCTATAACTTGATCACATCAGAAAAAACTTAAAGAAAATAATCCCACAAGTTTACGATAATTATTTAATCACGGGTATCTGCGGTATCCGGGTTTGACAACATGTAATTATAAATGTATGTATGGGTACACTTCTTAAAACCAAGTAAACTTAATCGCGTACAAATGTATGAATTTAAAAAATACCTCTTATAGCTATTTGGTCAATTTTTGTGTTGCGTTTCTTTGTAGATTTTAGTCTAATAAAAAGATACAGAAACACGCTTAACTTTATTGAGATGGGTTATTACATACAACTTTCAATGAAGTAACACAAAATTCGAAAACATGTCAATTTGTTGAAGGACATTAATAAATTAAAAACCGATTTAACTCCAAAGAATCGGAGAATAATTACACGTGTATTTTGTGGGATTTTCTAATTGTACGGATTCTTTGCATCCGTTTTTTTTTCAAATAGCACGTACATTTGTACATGATCGTGGGTTCTAATAATTATATGTGATTCATAACTTCACTTTCGTCAAGATGAAATCATTCAATGACAGTTTTAAAAATATGTGTCGAAAAAGGACCCGAAATTAAAAAAAAAAGTTTCGACGCTGGGAAAGTTAACTTATATAATTATTTTTGTCACCATGAACGAATGAATGCAATCTTTACTGAAAGCTATAATTCCAAAAAAGTATATGAGCCTTAGGTCTTTGAATTTTAAATCTCAATCTTTACCGTATAAATTGAACCAACTGACATAATAATAATAATAATAATACGAATAATAATAATATATCACTAATCATACAATATAAATAAAAGAACAAATATTTAAGCATCCTGTTTTCCGCTTTGAATAAAATAAATACAAAAAGATTTCTTATTTCAATGTATTTTGTAAAAAAAATCAATTCGATCCAAGATCTGTAATAAAGTAAAAAAAATAATATTAACAACATAAAAACTATACTTTTGGCAAATATACATAATAAACGATTCAATATAGAATAATACATTTTTTTTAATTTTCAATAGATCCCTCTACAAATATCCTTAAAATACCAAACCAGTTGCAGATACAGTATTATATTGTTCATGAAAATTACAATTTTAATACAAACAATCAGCTGGCTCCCCATCAAATATTTATAATAAAAATATTAATTAAAATAAAATGCTAATACAATGTAAAAAGACTAACTTACTAGAAATAACAATAAGACTATTACTAACTAGAGTAACTAAAGTTACTCAATGGAAAAACTTCTAAAACCAAGTTGAGACAATGCTAAAGAGAGATCTTACTGCAAAAATATAAAAAATATTCTCTCAAATTATTACATATGACGTGTGTTTACAATAATAAAAAAAATACTGATAGTTGCAATAGATGTTCATATATGTACGTATGTTAACATACATATATTTTGCAAACATATAATTTTCTTTCTATATTGTAATACAAAAACATTTTCATTTTGATGTATCCTAGCCATATTCTGTTAACACAGTTTGCTTAATATTTTTTTAATTTTTTTTTTTTAATTTTTAATAAACCAAATAGTTATTAGCCAATAAGAATAGTAAAATTAATACAAACTTAGTCAAGCAAATAAGAATAAAATACAACATCTGATGCGGAATGCATTTAATGGTGATGATGAATATATATTAATAAAACAAAGAAAATAACAATGAAACAAACTTCATTAAAAATCTCAATTACAATAGCCCAAAAATGTTTGTCATCCAAACAAAGAGAAAATAAACTTACAGACTAGTTAAGTCAACCAAATATAAAAAGAAAAGTACGCATTTTCAGATAAAGGATACACCCAATCAATAGCCAGCCATACAATAATTTCTGTTTGAATATAAATTTAAAAAAATAATATAAAATAAATATAAAAATAAAGTTAAAACAAAAAATAATAAATAATTTGCAATAGCCCAAAAACACATGTACCAACAAAACCACATGTGTCACACAAAATTTACTATAAATATAATATAAATCATATTTTTTTTTTAAATCAACAAAATTAACAATAACATAAAAATGAAATAGCCCAGATAAAAACATAAATTAGTTGCAATAGCCCTTAATCATGCAGAGAAAATATATAATTTCTCACATGACACTACATGATATAAATAAACTAACTTTACTTAATAACTTTACGTTGTATAGTTAAATTTGTATTTTCTTTTTTTTCCAAATATATTTTGTTTGTAAAATTAATACAACCAACAATAGCCCAAACGCATGGTTGTCAACCATATGTTATATAATGGAAGATATCTATGATGAATACTAATTAATATTTTTTATTAACATTTGTTATTTTATTGTTTCTTAGTTTCGTTTATGTTCTTGTAATAGATCTTTGATAAGCAATAATAATAAATATAATATATATATACTAAGTCATCGAAATCTGATTTCTTCCTTTCAAATAGAACGTAGTTTTACATCTTAACTCAAAACATTAACAAAAAAAAAAACAAAATATTTATAAAAGGAATGCAAAATTGTTGCGTACACTATTATTTTACAGTTAAAATTTTATTTTATACTAACCACATATGTATGTTGTTATTTTCCTTTCAAGTTTAAACAAAAAGTATTACATTTTCAAAGTCAAATTCATTCAGCAATCACTAGTTAAATTGTTTAATAAAGCATCAAGGTGGACACAATGATTGAGAGAAGATTTAAAAAGAGCTAAAACAGCGAAAAATATGCATCTACGTAATATTGTACTTAAGTAATACAGTTTAAATAAAATTACACTATTTTTTTAAATACTCTTCATGAAATACAATACAATATTCGCAAAATTAACAGAAAAAAATTACAAATAAAATTTATTTTCATTGTGCTCTAAGAAACAATCCTTTTACATCTTTTATTACCAAGCATACCTACCTAGACTGTTAACAAAAAATTACTAATATACATATACATAGTTATAAACATCATTAAATGTTGTTCGCTTAGTTAATATAATAAAATTAAGTATATACCACACAAAAATACACGTCAAGTAAGAAACACAAACTTAAAAAAAAGAAAAACTTCAACCAATATTATGTACTTGGTACAAACGGAAACAACAACACCTACAATGAAAAATTAATTGAAAGTTATTAAATAAACGGTGATTATAATAGTGATCAACATCAAGAACGAATAAAAAACAATAATAAAATGCACTTACAAAGAAAATATTTAAAAAAAAATGAAAAATAAAATCAAGCGGTTTTTGTTCGGGAAAAATATGAAAGCAATTTATTTGTTAATGCACTTTTATATTCCTATTTTCAATTTCAAGGAGTGTTTCCTAGTTTCAATCAATTACTAAATTAATGATTTTAAAAAGCAATACAAGTCTTGGGAATAATATTTCCCCCAAAAATTCAAAACTGTTGGCCAAAAGATTGAAGTTAAGTAACAAATTATAAATATGTAGATTAAGATGACTATACAACAATAAATAACGCACACTGGAAATAGCTCTGTTTTATATTTTCATTCCTGTTGTATTGAAATATTGTTTTAAGTTTTTAAATTAAGATGCAAACACGTGTCTCTTCGAAATTAAAATTAGCGTTGATTAAAAATTAGCATGAAAGCAACTCAATATCTTCAATAATAGTAGGTAGTACTGTATCAATAATTTAGAACAGACACTATCTTAAACAAAGAAAAATATAGTTTTTAACTTATGCAGCCGTTTCCAATTGGCTAAGCATGTTCAGATAGAGCTCATTCGAACATCCCTTGTAAAACTGATATTAAAGCTCAAACAAATTTTTGGGAAATACGAACTTCCATTCTGTGTTTTCTGTTGCAAAGTATTGAGGTAGCCTATTAAAAGAGAAGCTTTCAATATTGAGATATGTCTTTTACTGCACAGTATATTTTCAGAAAGTGGTTATTAAAAAAAACCTTAATTCAAATTAATACGTGTTTACTTTCTTCAGCGAATACCTAGTTGTTTTTTGTTCGTTTTGTAATTTGATAAGCACAAAGGTAAACAAAAAATTAAAATAAAAACACCAAATACGTGGACGATTTTTTTTTTAAAATTACAAATATCATTATTAACGACAAATAAGTTTTAGTAACAACCAGCAGTAGTGACCAATATCAACATTTTCGCAAATGTGTTTTAATTAAAAAAAATAATAATGAATTAGAACATTTATATAATTTTAATATTTACTGACCTCAATTTTGTTATTGAAGTTAATTTAAAGTGCAATTTATTATATTATATTAATATATGGAAACAAATATTTTATTTTTATTTTGTTATCTTACTTCCTACCAAAGTCCTTTATATATTTATATACATTTTTTTTATTTTAAATTTGTATTAAGGTAAAGGTAGTTTTATACGTTGTGAATTAATACAAAATAATTATTGCAGTTATTTTTTTATATATAAAAAAACGAGGAATGAATGACAAAAAATGTATGTTTCATAATCTTACTTAGTCTTATGTCTTAATTTTATTCCTAAACACATGTGCAATGAAAAGTAAAACAAAACACAACAACAACAAAAAAGATATAATCAAATACAAATACAATTATTGAACAACATTGTTTAAACGAATATGTAGAAAAATGGTTAAAATTTTTTGTCAGTTCTGCACTGATGTTATGAATGTTTATCCAAATAAAAATCAAAAAAGAAACACCTTAAGTTTATTAAGGAATAGCAAATTAACAGTAGATTATGCGAAGAGAAACGAGATCATAATTTAAAAAAAAGCTTATGTTATAACTTTATTGATATTTTTTTATATACATAAAAAACAAAAGGAAGATATTTTATATTATTCTTTTTTAGAGAATGCATTTGAGTAAAAAATAAAACCATGAAATTGTGAAATTGTGAACAAAAACAACACACAGACTGAGCGTTTGAAGTTGAGTCTCTTATTAATTTTTCTTCCTCCTTTTTGTGTATTTTTTTATTTAAAATCAAAAAATTTAAACACACAAAAAAGAGAACAGATAAAAAAGTTAAATGAAATTTACTAAAATACTAAATTATTTAATCTGTGCAGCAAAAAAATTGTTAAGTTTTTTTCTTTTTTCAAAATACAAGCATTTATTTTTTTTATATAGATCGTAGAAAACTAAACAAGGAGATATGTAAGTTGCTCGACCTCTAAATTAAATTTTAAAAAAAAGAAGAATTTATTGATTGTAAAAAATTAAATCACGAATTTTGAGGAGGAAAATTCAGACAATTGTTTATTAATTGCGAACAATTGAGAAAAAATCGCATAAAAACTAAAATTGTATGTACTATAATATGATGGATAGTGAAAAATTATAATGAAAATAATATATATTATATATTATACTATTAAATAAGTACTTATTTATTATTTCATAAGAATAACACTAACAATAAAGATCCTTCAGTAAAAAAAACATAAACATTTATAAGCCTTGCTGTTTCAATAAATATTTTAAAACAAATATTTAAAAAAAGTTGGAATGAAAAATGAGTTACAACTTTTTATTATTAATTTATATTTTATAGTGATGCCTTGTATGTAAAGACATTTTTATTCCATCAACACAATGGAGTGAGTATAATTTATGTCCATTAGTACGTTTGGGTTTGTTAAAGCCAAATGTTTAGTTCTGGAAACAGAGAACAAAATCTTGAAAAGTGTTTGTCCTTGTGAAATAACTTCTTGGGAACCAAGGCATACATGAAAAGACTCTATGGGGCGGTTAGTTAGTTAGTGCGTACTACTGTCAGTCGTTCTTTGACTTCCAAACAGTCAAGAAGTTGATTTTCTTTGTATTTCCAAGTTAAACAAATGCAAGTGTATGCTTTTAAAGTAAAGTTTACAAGCTGACACGGTTTCATATAAGTGATCGTTAGCTCAGTGGAGGGTCCTAGAAAGAGGCAATGAAACATTTGAAAGATACCCCTGCTAACACATTAGTACAGGTTACTGTCGTGCCAGCAAGCCACCAATCTGACCATACTAGTACAATAACAAAAAAGAGGAAAAGAGAAACACCTAATTTGCTGCAACGATCCAATCCTGCTAAGCGCGGAGCAATGAGGAAAAAGCTGCAGCAGGCCTCCAAGTGAAAAATTTAATACGGTCCTACTGAAGGGCATTCATTCCTGCGCGGAACCGGAGGCGCTCTTAGCTGAGCTCCGTCAACAAGCTTGTGGAGCTCCGCAGATTACTTACTTTGTTTCAGAACTCTAGATTTTTTTAGGGGGTACTAAAACAAAGCTTGGAAGAAAACTATTTCATCTTGACGGTGATTTGAACGCAAAACATGAAAATTGGGGAAATCAATATACATAATCCCAGAGGTAACCATCTTTTTAATTTGATGAATTTTTACAGCGTTGAATATGGCGTTGACCTGCTGGCCACTGAAAAACAATCGTATCCAAAAAGCGGCTCTTTCGATGGAACGCCGAACGGAAAATATCAAAGTACAAAGAACAGGACCAAATGGACGCCCTCAGAAACACGACTATAGACGCACTACGTAGGCACTTGGAGATTAGGACACTGAAGTCGTCAATAAAAAATATCAATCTGTTGATTAAGGAGAACTACAGGTTATCAATTAACAAGTACAGTGACCGCAAGATCCGGTCAGTTAATTACAGTGACCCTAGTATGTTTAGGAAAAAGAACGATAATGAGCTTCCTTGTATGAAACTCCAGAGAACAGAGACGTACTATTGACAGCGCAAATACATCCAGAAGAAACAAGTCTTTGAGAATACAAGGTGAGTGTTAGCATTCACCCCAAACACGAACAGCAAAACAGAGCCCTACTTCATCACTTTTACCTACGAAATGAAATGACACAATGGTGATCTGAGAACCGTGATTTTATGGTTCAATGACGGTTTCTTTCTTTCAAACGGGACCACGTCCATTGTTAGTGACGAAGATTGAGCTTTAGCTGATCTTCAACTCAATAAAAAACAAAAATTCAGCAGGTGTCGTTGTACTAAGACATTTACCGATGGAAGCAATTGACATTTATACCACACTCTTAAAAAATGCACACAATAATTCACATTATTCAGTGCATTGGAAGACCTCTGTGGTTAATCCTCTCCCGAAAAAGGGAAAGAACAACTACAGCCTGATTTTTACAAGATTCAGAGACATTGCGACGACTGGAAACAGAAAATAAGGTCCAGAAGTCGGAGACAATTCTGTTTCAGACTCCGTTAGGGCCACGATGGATACGTGCAAGAATTGACGCAAGATGGTCGTCGTTGATCTTCACGGGCAGCGATCAACGAGCTTAAGTGACAGACATATAAATGGTGCTCTCACCAGGCCCATAGTAAAGGTAACTTGCTACATGGCCCTCATACGGCCGGTGATCATTTATGGTTGTCCTTTGGGGTTCAACGTTGCCTCTTCTCAAATGGAGCAACAGCCGAATCTTCTTTCGTTCATTACTATTCCAACGATCTCCTATAACTGCTGAATCACAATGCAAAAATCAGAGCCGGAGCGTTAACAAAAAGTACGCACAGAATGCGTCGTACGACTCTTTGACGTTTGATATAGATTAAGTTGTATTTTGAAATTATTGATTTGATACTTATCATTTGGTTAGAGTTTTAAAATTATTTAATAAAATGGATTTTGAAAACGAAGATATAGTTTTAATAATGTCTCTTTTTGAAATGTCGTATATGTATTTAAAATACTACAGTAAAGTTAATACCTGAAGGTGGTGGGTACGGCCATTGTGCCAGGAAAGAAATGAAAAGGGGTATTTTGAAACCACTTTTAAATTTATTAAAGAAAATAATCCTGATCTATTCTTAAACTCAACAAGAATGAATCACACCCAATACAACTTGTTGTTAAATTCGAAAAGCTATAAGCCCAGAATGTAGAATGGTGTTAACCTTGACGTAAGTTCACAATTATGTTGTTCAATTCAACTTCTGATTGTTTAATTCTCTAGATATGTGTCACAAGGAGTAACACCTAATTATTTGGCATGATCTTTTCGGATGGGTGCTTTAAAAGTTGGAAAAATATTTGTTGAAACATGTATGGTGTTCTGGGATATTTTGTCCCCAATTTATATGCCGGAACTCAATCAATCTGACTGGAAGCAAACTAGTAAAGAGTTTGTTGAAAGATAGAACATGCCCAATTGCGTTGGTAGCATAGATGGGAAGCACATAGAAATAAAATGCCCTCCAAACTCGGAATCTAAATACATAAATTACAAAGGGTATTTTAGCATTGTGCTTCTCGGGGTCTGCGACGCCAACTATACTTTTAGTGCAGTTGATGTTGGCACATGCGGCAGTCAAAGTGATGCTGGAATTTTTAGGAATTGCGAAATAGGAAAAAAAAAATACTGACAAATTCCATAAACTTTCCACCAATTGAAAACCTTCCCAACCTACCCTAAATCCTAGATTTTGCAAAATAGATTTTGAATAAATCTCGAAATTTATTCTACATTTACTTCGCTAAATCTCGAATTTAGGGTGGGTGGAAACATAGTATAAGATTCTTTTGAAAAACTCGAGTTCATCCCATTTGAATTGCATTGCTTAAACTCCAGTTAAACAACTATGAACTTGCGACAAATTTCTGTGCCACATCTGATGACAATATATTTACAACAAACCTATAGCACAACATTGTAAGTCCATGCAGTCTACGACAGATACTTTTCTATGGATACGAAAAGTATCTACATCCTCCTGTACCTGCGGACATTTGTGTGGTAAATGTTTTCTGGAAAGGCAGGTTTTCCAGTTAAACCTCCTCCCCAGACTAACCCGATAGAAATCTATTAGGTAGCACAACATTTTCAATGAAAACATTTAAAATAAAATTTTGTAATTCAAGAGTAACAAACAAACAACAAACTTACAGTTTAAAGTAAAAAAAAAATAAATAAATAAAAACAAAAAAACTGAAAATCAGTTCTCATCAATAAATAAAGATAGATATTTATTTTTTTTTCATAGATTAAGGCTTTACAAAAATTTGCGTAGTATGCAGCTTGCACAGAGATTTGATATTTGAAATATATCTTACAACTGAAAAATGTTATGAAAGTTAATAAATACATTTAAATTGAGAAAAACCACATTTGAAGGAAAACTATGATAAAAAACCTTCATTCGATATATTTTATAATAATAAAAGAAAATCACTAGATTAAACTTACAAACTAAGGGAACTGCCAAGTTGGTATATAGTTATTTTATAATTGAATGATACAATAATAATATTTAGAAAAAATGGTTAATCAAAAACAAGTTAACTAGTTGTTATAATTGATATTAATTTAATAAATAAATAAATAAAAGAGAACTCAAAAACACAATTCACATTCTCATAATAGTTTCTCTGCATAGGTAATAGTTTTTCAAAACTCAAAATGCCATTTGCCTTCAGTAGTTGGAAAGTAAATCTGCAATAGTGGTGAAATAAGTATAAAAAATATGAAATTTTTTAAAATATGAAGTACGTACATGATACATGTTTTAATTAACATTATTCTTCTCCTTCTTGAATCCAATTCAGCTCAACTTCCTATGGCCTGTATAGGAGAATTTAAAGCCGGCTCAGGATTATTCCCATAGTTTTCCATGGCCTGTGTCAAAGAAGTTTGTGCAGCTTCTTCAAAAGATTTATTCAAATTTTTACTAACAGGTGCTAATGGAGTTGGCGATGGCGTTAGGGTTTCCTCTGGAAAACAGATTCTTGAAAAAAAAAATTTTAATAACTTAATAATCATACACCCCTATTGCGATTGTCAATTATAAATTGATAATGGGAATAGTGGTGTTAATAATGTATGTTATATTAATGTCGGTGTCTTAAATGTGCTCTTAAAAATTCCATTTCCCCCAACTTCCTCATCATCGCATTCGGCTGTCTGTCCAGACACAGGTTTTTTGAAGATGGCTCTGGAATAGGTGTCTTGCACACTTCTCCACTTTTTTTTCAATGAATTCCACTAAAAAATAAAACATAAATTATAAAAATTAAAACAAACAACATCACACAAAAAAAACTTGGCATAATCAACTGTTGGCAATAGCTTCCCATTCCTTTGCTTTGACTTGATTGTTTTTGTAGTGTCTGTTTTCCAAATTCCAAAAGACGTCCCTTTCATTGACCGATTGGATAATTTTTTCCGATTCATCCATTTTGTATTCTTTAATTTAACTTTTATTTGATTTAATTGAACTTTTTTTTGTTTATTCAAACAACAGCAATGAAAAATATTAATTTAATGCACAAACACAAACCACGAAATCAAATTTGATGTGCCAAAAATAATAGACGTCAAAAATGTTAAAAGTTGTCAACTCTTCCGACTCCGGCTGCGGCTCCGATTGCAGTTGCGTCGCGATTTACTGTTCTAGCAGTAAAACCGGGCTCGAATCAAGAAAATTGACGATTTCGTGATAAAACTCGTTCGGGGTCACATTGCAAGAGCTATGTATTCGACCAACAAATTAATTTAGGGGTCGTTTTCTGCGAACAACGAGTGCTTTAAAAGTGCACACTTGAGCGGCTTTAATCCATTAGATGCATTCATGCAGTAGATGCAGTCTGATACAGGATAGACTTTGAAATTTATCTACTTTTCAAGGTTTCTGGAATCTAAATAAAAGGGTTTAAAAAGGAATATTCGTGTGTGTGTGTGTTCATGTGAACGTTCTTATATCGGTATGTTCGCTAGTTCGGGATACCTTTTTTCGTCGGCCATATCTCAAGAACCAGTAAAGATATGGAATTCAAATAAATTTTGTTTCACAGATAATCATAGTTAGGTTAGGTTGTATGGGACAATTTATCCGTAAAGGTCGAGAAACATCTCAATCGGATCTTTTGATCCATTATGATCTAAAATAATTTATATGCATTATGTTAATGAGGAATTACAATGTGTGTGCTTCCCTGAACTATCCTAATTTCTAAGAAAATTTAAGAGTGTCTCTTGGTGGCAAGAACGAGACGTCACATAACAATTTACTAACATTGTTATTCTTCTTTTGGCTAGGTTTGGGTGTTTGTATGTAAGTGGAAACCTCCGTCTCCTCGTCCTTACATCCCCTCATAAATATTCTTTTCAATTAGTTTTGACCAGTAAGGTCACAAGCAGTTAGATTAATAAGCAAAGCTGACGTCCGCCTCGTTGCAAAAGCAAGAGTAAAGACCTTGACATACACAAATCCGCTAGCTGGACAGTATCCCCCCTATTTTTCCATCTTTCCTACTCTACAGGTCTCTTTCCGAGTGGATGGAAAACAGCATTTGTCCAGCCTATCTGTAAAAAAGTCCAATCTCCCTTCTAACTTCTTTCCAGCTTAAGAATTATCTCGAAGAACGAAAGCTTCAGTATGGCTTTCGTAGCAATAAGTCCACCGGTGATTTGATTGTTTACCTTACCGAACAGTAAACCAAATGCAAAGTCGCGAATTATTATCCGTGTAAAATTTCATGCTTCAAAAATCAATGATGTCTCCTGTCGTAACCCACCCTCGATGTTTGAGTGGCCATTAGGAAACTAATCAACTTTCAGTACTCGGTATATTTGATATTGCCAAAATTGCTGTTAGGTGCTTTAACTAGCGATGAATCCAGAGTAACCTTTGAATTACCTAGTCAATAGTATAGCCAAATCAAGATCCTGTGGAATTTAAGAAGGATGAATTTGTAATATTTTTAAAAATCGATGAATTTTTATGGAAAGTTATTAAATTTCACTACATCTTAATACATCAAATCTTGTAATAAGTACTTTTCCACGTCGGTTGTTGCGAAGCGTATTTTTTTTCCAAAAATGGATTAACAGATTGGCTACGTCTAGTCCCGTGATAGGCTTTCCTGGATAGTTGGATTGAGATTGCTGGTAAAATATAAAAACAATTTTCAACTTTTCACAAACAGAAGATAAACAAATATATTTCTATGTCCAAAAAATTTTCGGGTTTCTTTTAAATGTAACCATATGTTACATCAGCTATTTTATCAGATACCCACGTATACCAGAAACTCTTTAATATACCTTTGGATTTCATGTTTGACATTTCAGCTGTTTTGAATCAGCTGTTCTAACACACGTCAAACGTAGTAAATATATCTACAAAATACTTATTTTGTTTAATTTTCGCCAGCCGCTTTAAATTCCTAAGTGCAATAATGTACTGAATGTGTTTATAGCTTCAACCAAACTATTTGGTAATTCTACTGGGCAGGTCTCTTTAAATTTCTCTACTAATCTCTTTAATCTTAGATGATACACAAAAATGCCTGAAAAAAGATATCAAAGATGTACCTACGCTTTTGTCATAAGGGTGTTAACACCTAGCAGCTACGGCGACATTAGCTCGTGTAGACTTTTTTGACTTAACATAAGTATGAGTTCCATAAAGAATGGTCCGAACTAGATATGGTAATAGGACAGGTCATAAGCTTTTAGAATTAAGTAACTTTTAAATGAAATATTGATCAACACGTATTTTTAGACAGTTTTTTACTTGCTCTGTCTCCAAATAATTTTTGGTTTTAATATTTTTATCATTTAAGAATAACCTAAGGTCGATACAATTCATTTTTAGTAAATCAATGGGTACTACGAAAAGATGCAGGAAGGATTTTGAAAAAAAAAATTGGGTACATAGTGGTTTTTAACTAAGCAATTTAAACAAAAATGAAACAAACTGGGTAGTGGTTTTTAACTAAGCAATTTGAACAAAAGTATTAGTTTGACCCAAAATATTCGTCGAACCAATATCGCTAGCGACTTCAGTTGTATATAATGCATTTATTTCGTAATGCCAAATTGGTATACATTTTCCAAATCAAAAATATTTTTGTATAAATAAAAGAACTAATAAAAAATAATGTTCACGTCCAATTTTTTGTGAATACAAAATTAAATTACTTTTTAAATAAACTTTTTCATAGAAGAACACGTTGTTGACATATGGTGCAATTTTCAATTCGTTCAGAGTTCAGTTAAAACCCGGTAAAACAGGCTTAAGATATTTTACAAATTTCAACAGAAACCAATTGTGTAATGGGCGATGCAATTTTATACCAAACAAAATTTAACCACCCTTTATATTCATCCTATAAAATAAATTATTCAAGTTCTCTAATTTCACGACAGTATATTGGCAACAATTTAGAATATTGGCTCCATATTTTAAACGATTTAGTAAATGAATTATAAATAATTTTAAAATCTACTTTAACTACTTTATCTTTTAGCAATTTGCCATCTGACATCTGTACAATTATTCTTAAAAGAGCAGTGGATGGAATTCCAATTAATAGGTCAGTTTAGGTGTATTTGCTTTGTTTATTTCCTCGAACTGTCTCTTTTGAGACATGTTTGGATTCTCGTTTTTTTGTAAGGGCTTTGCAATATTATCTAGTTATAAAAAGAGAAAAAAGGTTAAGCCCTTAGCAATAGGTTGTTTAAAATTGTTTTACGTGTTAAAAACAATCAAATATTTAGAAAAATCAATTCAACACAAACTAGACATCTTGAAAATGAGTTCAATTATTGTCTTCAAAATTATTTAATCCTATGCAAAATATTGTTTGCTAAGACAACGTAATTTCATTCATTCTTATAAGAATACAATTGGTATTTTTGCTATTAACATTTTGTACAACTTTTAAAAATATCAACACGAATGAGAAGTTATCAGTGCAAGTCGCATTCCAGTTTTTTTTTTGGTTGTAAGCAATCTGATTTCAGCTTTTAAGGAAGTCTAACAACAGGGAAAATGGAAGGGTTCACGGTGAGCATAGGACAATAAAAGAGCTTCTCGAAAAGACATCAAGAATAATGTATCTGCGCTTGATATAAATGTGTTTAATTGCTTGAGAATGAAGTGGACAACAAAATGGAGACGTTTTCGAAAGAGTTAGACCGTATTAGAAACATGAAAATTCTGGAAAGTTCTGGGGAAACTGAGGGAAAAGGGAATGCAACCTCTCACTTTTGATGGAAAATCTTCTTGGTCAATATGCATGAAGCAATTCCAGCAGATTCCACAAGAAAAATGGGTGAGATAGGTCTGGCAATTCAAAGCTTTAACCCTTGCTCTCGGCTTCTTAGTTGAGACTTTAGACAAAGCCTTTGGCCACAGCTACATATATGAAAGAAGTCTTCAACGAACAACTTAATTCCAGAGTTCAGAAGAAGGGTAAAACTCTAAAACACCTCTAACAACGGGCATTGCTAGGCTTGTTCACATTGCATTTCCAGATGTTGAAGAAGAAATCTGTAACTAGTTTGCAGTTGAGGCATTTGCTTGAGCCATTTCTGACATACATCTTCAGAAGGCAGTAAAAACTGCTGGAAAACGAACGCTATCTGAAATATTGGCGTTTGCCTTGACAATGGAATCATTATAAATAAACTTAAAGCACATATATGATTATTTGTGCTCAAAGTAAATAAATTAAAAAGATGCTAGGATACGACACACACTGATAACTTCCCATCCCGTCTGTCGATTTGTCTTCCATTTGAGGTTTGTAGGTTTTCGTGTTTTGTTAAGAAAGTATTACATAAGTTCAATTTTTCTTAAAATTAACAACGATATTTTGCATATGACCAAATTTTAGGAGCATTTCTTGAAAGATTTTATTTGTTATATTAACCAATATATATGGGATTTTTCTTAGAAAAATTAGCACGAAAAGAACCGGATGTCAAAAACGTTATTCTTCATTCCATACCATTATAAAATATTCAAGGCGACAATTATTTTCTTTCTGTTTTTACTTCATAAAAAAATCGTTAATTGAAATTGAAATCTTTTCAAAATTGTATTAGTTTGATACACGTCACAATATATAGTATAAAATTGAATTTAAGTCGCTAGCGATATTGGTTCGTGAGACATTTTGAGTTAATTTTCACTTTGGTTTTAAATTGGTATGGAAAAAACTACACCTAATCAATTTAATTGAGAATCCTTTCAGCATCTTTCTGGTGTGTTTTTATCTGTACAATAAGATGTATTTGAAGAATTTCAACATTTTCAATTCGAAAAATCGGACCAATTACAATTACTTCCGATGGGAAGTTGTCTAGTATTGAGAGTATACACAATTATTATAATAACCTATGGAATTTTGAAATATCAAAAAGGCGATAGCAACACGTTTTTTAAGTTGATTACAATCGCATTTAGGTGAGTTTAAAATATCAAACATAATTTTTATGGTTTTTCTTAGAAAGTGCATGATCGAAATTTTATTATCTTAAAATTATTTGATTGTTCCGAGACTGCAATTTTTTAAAAACGGTGCATGTTAATCACTTTTTTAAATAAGAAGAACAAATCTATGCAACGCAGTGAGTAGAGTTTTGAATCATAAGTTCACAAAAGCTTTCAATAACTTTCGGCAAAGTTTGCTTTTCATCTCACATAAAATTAAAGCTTTCAATTTAGTCTTTAAAAAGCTATTTTTGTTGTTTGCTTGCCCCGCTTGTCTTGCAGTTATTTGTATTTACCCCTTCTCTATACACCATATAAATTTATACATTTTAGCTTTGATTTCCATTAAAGAGTAATTCATTTTTCAGAATCCATTGCAAATTCTGTCGCTGCCGTGTAACGATTTAACGAAGTAGTGTTTCTAACTTTAGTTTTTGTATGTATATTTTTTAATCCGCTTTATTGTGTTGTTATTGACATTCAATAACTTCGCAGAGTGTAGGTATTTCTTTGTAGAGCAATTTTGTTGTAATGATTGAATTTACATTCCCATCCTTTGTGTACATACTACTTGAAAAAATATGTTTTATAACAATAAAAATATAAATATTATGTTATTAAGCGGCCAAGCTATCGTTGTATGTCTAGTGCATTTTTAGTATAAAGAAAAAAGTCTACAGACCTTTAAATATCAATTAAATATGAACAAACAACAAGAAAAAAATGAATAACAAGGGCAGGTAGGTAAGTGTCGTGAATTGTTTTAATAATCTATCTACTTAATATAAAAATGTCTTGTGAAAAGAGACGCAACAACCAAACCACTAATGTTTGTTAAAAACACATTCGGGGAGTGATATTATATTGTTGTTTTGTTGATGACGCACCATGAGTCTTCACACGAACCACTAGCTTTTTTAATAACTATAACTTTTGATTACAAAAGTTAGATTTGTTTGTTTTTACAAATAATAAAAAATAAATAAGTGATTCTACTGTAGTGGAAAAGAATTGTTGATCAAAAAATAAAAACTAATTAGTTGAGCCGCCTTTTCATCAATCGCTATACTAAACGGATCATTGAAGTATGTAGGTACACTGCTCCTGCAAAAGAAATCAGGTTTGTAAAGCTCTTGTTGTGTAGTTAAACTAATCAGGTTAGCGCTGGATTATTAAGCTTATAATATTTAAACAGTACATAGGTACAAATGTTTCTAAATTTATTTTAAAAGATAATAGGTACAAAAATCTTTCACTTGATAACAACATTATTTTTTCTCCGTATATATAGGTATAGTGTTTGTTACGGGTAGTGAACTGGTGTAAAATAATTTTTCTGAGTTTACCCACTTTAGAATATGATTTTTATAACCATACTAAATCTTACCCTTTTTATTTGATTGATTAGTGAACGCACTTGACCCAAAAGTAGGTTATCACCCTTTGCCAAAATTCGTAACAAAAATAAATCCCTTATTGCTTACAAGTATTTACACATTTCAGGTCTTATTTAAAAGGAAAAAGAAGAATGGTACGTACATTTTCTCTAAGTGGAGTTCTACTTATGTACGTGTAAACAAGTACAAATAATACATCTATATTTAATTAAATAAAATTAATTAATAAATATATTATTGTGTGTTCAATTCCATCTCTTTGTTTTTCAACACTATCCATACATTTCTTAATGGGATGCCTGAATCACCCATATTGTTTTATAAACATTTTTTATCAATATAAAAAGAAATATTATCATGCAGTCCAAATTTTTCAATAAGAAAACAAAACCTTAAACATGATCAAATCAAAATATGAAGTTGAACTTTGGCTCCACTTAGAACAAAGTCGAAATAAAATAAATGTTTATAATTTCTGAGATAAGAAAGATTTTTGATTCATAGTAGCATTTTAAAGCTATTAACTACAGTTCATACTCATGCCTTGTTTCCGTTTACTCGTGTCGTTGACATATTAAAGCAAACTCTTAACTTTGTACAGAGATTTATTTTTTTAATAATTTTTCTTAATCGACTGCGTTTCATTGTATTCGTTGTTTTTGCTTGTGATGGTGTTTCAGTTTTTTTGCAAGTTGTGAGTATTTTGAATAAACGTTTTCTTCTATGGAAATCTTACTAAAATTTTTAGAAATTCATATATAACATCTCATTTTCCGAAACCATTGGCGCAAAATTTTCCACAAGCTATTGCTAAGGGTATAACATTTTACAAGTTAGTAATTTGCTAAATATTTAGGAATTTACTAAATTTAATCCAAAATTTTCAAACCACCTTTTCTTGCTTTTTTAATTAGTAAATTGCGAATTCCTTTTTATTGAAACATTATTTAAAAAATGGCAGTTTGTGAGAATAAACAAAGCAAATACGCTTAAACGGACCTATTAGTTGGAATTCCGAACTCTTGATTTCATTCACTGTTTTTATACGAATAATTATACATATGCCACATGAATTTTGCAAATTGTTAAAAGCTAAAGAAGCCATTCCGTGATTTTTTCCAATAACAGAAATAGACACGAGTACTTGGTTGGCGAAAATATTTATTTTTGAATTTTCTCATAAACTCGTCAACTTAACCATCTAGTTTTCAGTTTTTGGCTTTTTTACGCATTCATAGAATTAACTACTGGGTTTTTAGGGGAAATGTCACAAATTTTCAATTGTCACACACAATTGACACTTTAATGAGTTTATGAAATAGCCGTTCGCTTTGCTTTGGCTTGTAGGCAAACTGAGGATTTATATCTTTATTATAGTGTTTTTAGGACCTAATTCTTAACGGACTGTTGCGCCACTTCATTTACATATTTTTAACGGACAAAACTGGGTTGGGAACAGAATCCCGAGATTTCAAAATCCCTTAAAATTATATAAAATGAGAAATTCTGTTTTTTACGTATTAAACACGTTCATATAAACCTAGGCATTTCCCTGTCCTGAAAGGATACAACGCTTTGGCTGGAAAATTAACGGCCAGTGCTAAATTTGTATTTAATTTAATATTATAGTCACATTTTCAAATAAAATAAGTAATAAGGAACTTGGTCTCATTTTTTTGGACTTTTGGCTTTTCGGGATTTTGAAATTTTAGCAATTTAAATTTTCGGGGTTGTGTGGTAATATTTTTTTAAAGACCTAAAAGTCTTCAAATTTTGTTCATCAATGTTGTTTTAGGTATAGGAATGATATGTAATCGTTCTTCTTTACCATGATATTAGATTATAATAATCTTATCGTATTTCGAATAGTTTCTTTACTAATCTTACATCAATTGATTAAAATTTTCATTTTCATATTGACAACCTTCAATATATTAAAGTTGCCTGTAATATATATATGAATTGAATCAACATATTTTTAGGAATTTTGGGTAATTTAGATATTATTGATATAATATTATATTCGGTGGTTTGGAATTTTTGGTAGGAATTACATTTTTTGAAAAAAAAACAGTCAGTTGTTTTTTTCAAATATTACTGAGAGTAAACAGCTCGAAAACAAAAGAAGACTTGGTGGAGGTGTACTCCAAACAACTGAAATTAAGTCTCTCATTCCGCCTTCCGCGTATTCTCAAATGACTTTTCCAGAAGCTGTATGGGCTAGTAAGAGGAGGAAATAATTCTTCACCTTCTTTGTACATGCCCTGCTCCTGCTTAGGAGAATTCCTCTATAACAATCTAAACGGTCTAAATCATATTAGCATAATCAGCCTCTCATGTTTCGTAAGGGACTCAAACTGGTTTCATTGAGCCTAGTAGGGAGCCCCAAGATCCATGTGGTATCATAAGCGTGTCCTGTTCCTTTATTCCACTTTAACTTAACCTAACCTAAGCTTTAATTCAATTCGTTTAATTGTTTTGAAGATAAATCAATTTTTACCAATTTTTAGCAGGTTTTTTATTTTTTTAATTGAAAGTGCCAATTAGATATTTCTAACAAAAAATTGGGTACCTACTCGTTTTTGAACAGAGATATTTTATACAATTTTTTACATTATTCAATAAGTGTGAGAAAATATATTATGAAAATCGTTCGCACAATAGCTCTTGTTACAGCGTATGCAAAGGAAATTGAGCATTGGGCAAAATATTTACAAATATTGATTTTCCGAATGACAAGAAATTAAGAGACACTCTTTAGCGAAGCTTAAATTGTAGTTCGCAGATTAAACTAACTGCTTATTACCCTTTGATTCGTATTTTTTCGCATTTGCTTCACTTCGTGTCGTGTTCCCTTTGTTCCCTAGGTCCAATTCAGATTAAGAGTTTATATTTTTAATAAAGTCATTTTTCAAACAAAGTTGCTTAAATGAGTTCAACCTTTGTTTCTGTTTAGCGTAGTGAGTATGTTACTCAAAATGTCGAATATATTTTTTCGTTTTCGAAAAATATAACCAAAGGATCGAAATCTTTCGTACGTTTCACTCTACAAAACCCGTTGGTTTACATTGTTGTATTTCTTATTTTCACAATTAGTCCATGAAAAGATGTGAAAACAAACAAAAAAAAAGCGGCACTTTGCAAAGCAAAAACAAAATGGGTAGGTTAATAAGTTTTTTTTTTTTACTTTTTGCGATGAAAAAGTCATTTTTAAGCTTTAATTTTGCATTAATTTTGTTGATAACTTAGCAATGTACATTTTTGTCTTGAAAAAAGCATGTTCAACATCAGTTCATTATAATTAATTCACTAATTAAGAGTAATCACTACGAAAATCTTTAAATTTCATAATTAACTTCGAATTATTGTATCAAAGATGCGTTCGAAGAACCATCAAGTAAGGGTGCGAGCGCAATTTTTTTTATTGAATTAATAAATAAAAATATTTTGTTTGCAAGCAATTAAAATCTATATCAATTTAACTAATCCGAGTAGATTTAAAGTTTGTTTTTAATGATTTAAGCTTGCAACTATTTTTCAATTCCATTTTGATTGATTTTTTTTTTATTTAAATAATAAATTTAAAAAAAGAGTAATAATCGAAAAATAACTTCTTGATTGATGGAAGCATACATGTATTTGCTATAAAAAAAAAACCATGCATCAAACGATTATAGCGAACCTGCTGAATAAATAGAGAACAAATAAAATGAAAATTTTGACATATATCACGAAATGAAAACGTCTTAAAATCGTTTTGATTCAATAGATCATGTAATCGACATGAATGTTTATTGTTGACGTACATACGTTTTTTTTTAAGTGAATCCCCACAGTTAAACACAAAATATAATTTTCATTCATTCTTTAAAAATGTTTGGTTACCAAATTTCAAGTTTACTCATCATTGTTTGAAGGGTATGTTTAGTAAAAGTTCTGCTAATAATGAACAAAATTAATGAGTTTTACGTAAGTTTTTATGTTTTTCTTAATATAATAAATTCTTCCATAGATTACATTTCATAAATGCAAAACATAGAAGAAAATATACATAAACAATAGTTGGCAAAAATAAAGCAGAGGTTAGTGTAGACAAATATTTTTGAGAAAGCCAATATTATTTTAGGTATGTTCATTAACTTTTTAGAAAACAAAATAGCAGCCAATTATTTCATAGCATATTTAATTGTTCACATTTTAAAATGTCTAGAAATGTTCATATGCTACAAAGTTTGTAATTTTATGCGCAAGCATAAAAGATAACATTATTTAGTCAAGAAGTATGCATTTTGGCGTTCACCGATTTTTTCTATTGGGTGTTCGGTTTCCTAATACTTTAATAAAAAGAAGTTACTTACATTTATTTATTGCACTCATTTAGTTGGTATTGTTTGTAACCATATTGACTATTTTTATTCCTTAAAGATGCTTTACACAAAGCAACTTATTTTTTTAAAAATGGTTCCCTTAAATTTGTATTCCAAAATATAAGTACCTACAAACAAAATTCCAACTCAAAAAGAAATTTTTAGGAATATTTCTGCAACAAACAAAACTAAAATTCGGTCTTGCAATTATGGAACTGCTTAAATGATGAAAATACTAACCTAATTGAGGAATCTGAACTAGCTTAAGTTAGCAATGGAACTTAACAAGTATGCTTCTCGTAACATTTTCTGTACAAATAATACGGAGGCACCCGCCTATTGTTTCCACCTGAACTTCTAACGTCGCCAAAAAAATGCTCTAAGCAAAATTGTCTGTTTTGTTGTTTTAAGTATTGAGTTACACTTCTGTGCATTTCCAATTATACTTTACCAGTTACAGCACGTCATGTTGCGTTCGCCAATAATTTAAGTAAACAAAATACTGCACATCATATATCATTAAACATGTTTTTGGTCAATTTTATTTTATTGAGTATACATTTACACCATTTATTTGGATTGAAATTAAAAAGCTATACAAATCTTCCAATTTAACACCATGTCAGCACTTCAGATTCTGTTAGATCGGATTGTTTCGTTTTTGAACGAACGCCAAAATGAAGCATTTAGATGTGCATGAGGACTTAATGAAGCATTTTGATGGGCCGGAGCACTAAATGTGAGAATGGGTTTGGGTTTTGCTTCATTTCACGCACACTTTCTCACATTTAGTGTGTACTTAGCTTGTAGGCAAACCGAAATGTCAGTCTGCAATTCCCATCTTGTTAAATGGAGTATTTTTGGTAATAACGCGCGAATCACCGAATGACACATCAAAACAAAATAGCCGATTAAAGCGCATTACAAAAACACTCTATATAAAGATATAAATCCCCGGTAGACATCTTGGTTTGCCTACAAGCTAAACCGGAAATCAGCCTCATAAACTTTTTCATAGTATGCGTGTAATTTCTCCTCTAATTTATTAAATTTCCCCAAAAACCTCAGTAAGTGTGTCTATGTATGCGTGAAAACACGTCAATTTTTCTCGTTGAATTCGTCCACATTACAAATACAACAATGTAAACAAATGGGTTTTGGAGGGTGATACGTACGAAGGATTTATATCTTTACTAGAGTGTTTTTGGCGCATTACAAAAACACTCTATATGAAGATAGAAATCCTCAGTAGACATCTTGGTTCGCCTACAAGCAAAACCGGAAATCAGCCTCATAAACCTTTACATTCCTCTTATTTATTAAATTTCCCCAAAGAACTTAGAAAGTGTGCATATGCATGCGTAAAAACACGTCAATATTTCTCGTTCAATTCTTCAACATCACAAATACAATGATGTAAACAAATGGGTTTTGGAGGGTGATACGTACGAAGGATTTATGTCTTCATATAGAGTGTTTTTGGCCCATTAAATACATGCGCTGTGTAATACCGCACTTAAGCAGTATTCACATTAGCGCGACCAACGAACGACGCATGAATTACAAAATGTGAGTTTACATACGTTTGAAGACATATTTACACACAAATTCTTAACAAAACGAGATCAATATAGTTTCTATTTGATTTATGATGCATACTTTTACTTTTCAATAAAATGTATTAATAAATTAAAGAAAACAAATTTATTCTTCGCGAAAAAAATTTTACTTGATACGAACTGTCAAACTTATTTCGTATTCCACATTATCCACACTCGCAACGAATAAAATAATCGCGCGTACTTAACCTAAAAAAATCATTCTTGTCAAAGTCAAAGTCAAACTTCATTCGCGACGAATTAAAAACTCTCATGTGAAAGAACTGTCAAAATTGACGAATATTCGTTCATTCGTTGGTCGTGCTCATGTGAATAGTGCTTTAGTATGAGTTGAATTTACAACCGTCAGACGTGATTAGGTTAGGCCAAAGACACTGCATATCAAAAACCAAAATCGTTCATATAAAGATATAATGGTTGAATCACAAACACGCTTCAGCTTCGGCTTCACCTGACGTTTACGAGTTGAGCCACAGGAATTCAATGCATGTTATCACAATGTAGCTTCGATTTCACGTTTCGTTTGACAATCGTAAGGAAAACAACGTAATGTAACGTAATGTGACTCCAAACGGGAGCTCTAGTTCAATGATCTGAACATTTGCCTTGTCTGACAGCTCAACAGCTGTAGAAAAAATGTCAACAAACAAAATATTTGCTCTTTGGAGGGATGAAGTAATAGAAATGTCATTCAAAGCAACCTCGAAGCAGGCCCACCGTAACGCAGACGAAGCCGAAGCTGAAACGTGTTTGTGATTAAGCCATAAATCCTCGGTTGCTATTTGTTTGGCGTACAAGCTAAAGCGAAATCTTATTCATAAAGTCATTGAAGTATACGTGACGTTTCCCCCAAAATTGTGTCATTTCACCTAAAAACTCAGTAGTTAATTCTATGTAGGCGTGAAAACATGCCAAACTTTTTCGTTGAAATTCACGTCTATTTGTTGACATTATAATCGACATTGTAAGTAATTGGGTTTTGGGGGTGATACGTACGAAGGATTTATATATTTATATAAAGTGTTTTTGTCAAAAACACTACATATTTTTGAGTGTTTTTGCTCCATATGAAGACCGGAATCCATGGTACATATCACCCTCCAACACCCGTTTGTTGGCATTGTTGTATTTGTACTTTTGACATTAGGCCTATGAATATATGTGAAAATCAGCACCCATTACTAGATGGTGCATTTGGTTTAAAGCAATAAGAACATAACGGATAAAATAAGCTTGCTATAGCAGCTGTTTTTTTTTCTTAGTGACTATTAGAGAATTTTCGCTTAAATGCAACAATTGGAACTCTATACAATTTAATAAGATGAAATTAGTATAAAGTTTTAAATTTAAATTTGCAAAGATGTTTAAGCCAAAAACCTGTTTTATTAATGTTTTTGTTTAGATTTTTATTTTTTGGAAAAAGAACTGTCATTTCTGTCATTTTTTATCAAAATCTTACCAAACTTTAAGAACGTAATATTTCGTTGCATAATGTACCAATTTGTCTGTCAGGTCGTTATCGATCGCAGACATAAACATTTCATACAACGATTTCTTATTTTCTTTATGTTTTTCTTACCTTTCCAAAATTGTTTGCCATTTTTTAGCTTCAGTTTATACTACCTTACCATTCAAAGCGCCAAATAGCCATCTACCCGTCATAATGAAAACAAGTTTGAAGATTTAGGTAAAGAAAACTTATAGTAATATAGTGTAAATAGAAACACACAAATTGAAACATAAATGTCGACCCTTCCGATTTAGTTTATAATCCCCACATTCTCAAACGGAATTATTACAATTTTCCTTATCAATAGTTGGACAAAATCTGTCCATTTAAGGTAAGGTTAGCACTTTAAAATTCTCTGTTCTCATTTTCGTACTTTTTTAAAACTGGCAAGAATATATTATAAATTCGTGCAAAATTGATATTAGCTGTGAACGTTTTCGGTAATTCATATCAGCTGTAAGTGTATGCGTGTAAATCGACATTTCAGTTTGACAGCTCGTATTCTGGTCTTTATATGGAGCGATAGTCTTTGGGTTGGATTGTCGCTTCTTCGAGTTGTTTTTATTTATTTGTTTTTGCAGATTTCTTTTGTTTTTAGTTAAGACAGATTAAAAAAGATAATGGCTTCAGTGACAATTTCATTTTATTTTATTAAATCGCTACAATTTAATGTGGTAAATCTTAACTGATCTTAGTAATGTGGCTAGCGAACTCCTTTAATTTAATAATTTAAATCCTTAATGTATTAAAAAAATCTATTGATTCCATGTTCCCTTCGGGCGCTGACAAAGACACCAACCGTACTTCCCTTAGGCAACAAAAGATTGATAAGAAAACTTTTCTTTTTGTTTGCATGATATGGTAACGACAAAGAAACAACAACAATCTTTAAAAAATACAAAATTGCAATTATGTAGGGCGTTGTGATGCAGATGTACAAGTTCGGAACATCGAAATTGAATGCAAGTCTAGATCTGGCGAAACATTCCGGAAGTATTAGATGAAACAACATCCACCTCATGCAAGATGTGTTTTACTTCTCTACGCTGAGCAGAGCTTGAGTGGGAGTACGCTTCCAAGAATGTTTGCCTTAAAAGCTGTAAGAATAAATTAACTCAATTGTTTCATAGAATTAAGTCTGATTTAAAAAGGAAACACAACATTTGTCTTTTTCAATAGATCTCCAGCTCTGAGATCAAAAACACCTGAGAAGGCACAAAGATGGTATTAAAAAAATCCACGGCTAGGTCGTGCTTTTTGCTTCAGTGTCCAACGAGTGTGAAGATACTTTATAAACCTTTATTTTGCGACTCATTTCGAGATGTTTGTAGTAAAGCAAAGTGAAAAGTGATATGACAAAAATTCAAAGAAGCTTTGTGGATCACTTTGCAAAAGATAGTAAAGACTTTGCTGAAGAGTGCAAAAACTTTGCATAGGGTGCAAAATCTTTACAGAGTGCAGTCTTGGCCAAGATTCTGAAATAAAACAAACGAAGTAAAAATGACAATAATTTGTCAGCTGTCACAGCGCTACAAAATAAAAAATGAATCTATTCGGGGGTTGAGCTTACGATATTTACAATCCAAATACCAGCACAAAACTTGAGGTAACATTTCAGGCTTCCTAAGAGTTCATTATTTGTATTCAATATGTCAAAATCAGCGCGACAAAACGCATGATTGTGGTTTAGCTATAAATGTTTTGCTTGTCATTGTAATTTGCTTTTTTAATTATTTATTTCAATTATTAATTTGATCCCATAGGCAGGAGATAGTAAAATGTCTAGAATTTAACATACCATCTGGTAATAGACTTCATAGATACCTGCGACAGAGAGAATTTTCTATCACAAATAAACTAATAACTCTAAATAGTATGACCATGGCCAAAATTCCAGACCCGCCAACTCTCACCAGAATATCAACAAGTCCACACAACTGCTGGTGTAGGTGAAATTGGCACCTATGGTAGAATACAACCAGTTGTAGAGAAATCATATTTCCAGATTGGGTTATCCCCTATGAGAGTATCTGGTCTTGGAGGATAGGGCCAATTGAAATATATATATATATACTAGCTGACCCGACAAATGTTGTTTTGTCATATAAATAATTTCTAGAGAATATTTTGCTATATATTTTGGTACATAAGTGAATTAGGTATATAGCACTGTAAGAGACAAAATTAAAATAACAAATCACCAAACGCATTTTTTTAATTTATTAAATTGCATATGCCAATACAATAGGGATTCGCGGTAATAATATATTTTTACCTCGGAATTTGCCATTTAAAATTTTGGCTTCGATAATGTTTTTCATTAATTTTTTAAATACTAATCGCGTGCCGTTGCACAACCGTGGGGGGTTCAAACTACGAAACAAATTTACAGAAGATCCAACCTTCAGTTGCATTATACGGTGGCATGCCTGGTAAATCCAATAAGCTCAAAAACTCAGTTGAATAATTTACAACTTCGATAGCATTACAAACTGTATCAATAGATTTGTATGACATCAAGTCTGGTGTTAACAAATGTTGTATCTTGAGAGATTATTCGTTTTTTGCTGCTAAATTGCTCTTTCTGCCAGCCACTCAAGATTTCTATATTTTCTGTGTATATCGGGAAATATATGGCTAATAAGAGCATCTTGTGAATCAATAATCGTGCAGAAATCGACCGGTAATTTTATGCATCCGGTTTAATCTGTAGTAACTTTTCCGTCGTCTATTTCTAACAGTTGTTTTGAGAATATTTCAGCGGATGGATCTCGACATTGCGCAACACTTTCTGGAAAGAGTTCCTTCAAATAGTCTGTCGTTGTTTTGTATAGCTTTTATTATCCTGTCCGACGCCTCAACCGAAAGTTTGTGTGCCATAGTGCATCTAACCAGGATGATAATTTTACACTGTTTCAGCACTGTGGCCATGGATATTTGTTTTTTTTTATTGCACACCGCGTTTGGGCTATTTTGAATATTTAGTAGCAGTTTAAATACTGAATAAGTTGATCTGCCTAAATCCAATAAAGTTGCCACAATCTCAGAAGATGCAACAGCCAATACCATTATTTGATCGTATTTTAGCAAGAATTAGCGAAATAAGCCATGTTTTGCCAATTCTACTGGTGTTTCCGAAAAAAAAAGAATCTACCTTGTCCTGTCGAAACTGCGAGCATAATGTGGTCTTAAATAGTTTCTTGTTCTTCATTCAATTCAGTGTCTATTAAATCAGATGATTTGGTGAATGCATACAGAAATGATTGAGTGGTAAGTTGGCAATGATAATGTTAAGATCCTCAATAGCAATCAATACTTCATTGCATATAGCGTTACTGAATACTATCGTAAGATCGTTGCACCGTGTACGATGTTGATCTAATTCAACCATAACACTTAGAAATATAAGAAGTAGATACAAACCTATTCTCAGACCTACCAAATGCATATGCAAAATTTTATTGAAATTGGTTAAGCCGTTTCGGAGGAGTATGGCAACTAACACTGTAACAGGAAAATTTTATATATTTGAAGTAAGACAGGCTTGATGAATTGCGTGAAAACGGTTCAAAAATTTGTATTTGGACATTTAATTTTATAAAAAAAATATGTTTACATATATTTGTGTTGCTTCAATGATAACAAAAAAAATGCAGCGATGATACCAAATGATCAGTTTCTTAATGTTAAACATTTTGACCATAATTCATTTTTCTTAGATTAGATTAAGTTAGATGTTTTAGTTACATAATTGTATCCTTAAAGGCTTAAAAATATAATTTAAGTCACGCAACAGTCCGTTGAGAACTAGGAACTATTGACTCATAACCACTCCTGTGTAATGTTGTCAGGGATTGAGATGAGATCCTGAGATCCAATTAGCGCTGTAGTGCGCCGTTTTGATACCAAAAACTCGTTTGACCTTTGATTGAAAGGGATAGATTTATAGAGGAGCTTCATAGCGATTATGTTAGAGCCATATTGTCGCATTAAGAAAAAAGATTAGGTCTCTAATCTTTGTCTCAGATAGCTCATCAATTTCGTGAAAGAATGCTTTTCCAAAGTATTTCATTCTAGTGTTTGCCAAAGCAAGACATTTGCAGAGGAAATGGATTATCGTTTCACTTTCTCTTTGGTCACTACAGCTACGGCAAAAGGTGTTGTAAGAGATACCCAACTTCTCTGCATGAACTCCTATAGGCCAATGTCCGGTACAAACCGCAACAATACTGGCTATGTCTTGCCTTGGCCTGCATAGAAGATCGTTTGTACGGGTTTTATTATAGGTGGGCCATATCTTCCTAGATATAATGCAGTTGGTAAATTGCTCCACCTTCGGTTTGATTCAGTTTGGTAGATAGAAAAGATTTTACCCTTTATAGCAGCAAGAGGAATGTTAACTATTCATTTCATTTCCCATGATACCACTATGGCCCGGAACCCAGATCAGGGTGACACCGAGGTTAATATTCAGGCTCGCAAGCTCATCGCGACATTGCTGGACCAATTTAGATGAGGATATGGCCGAGTTAATGGATTTGGCAGCTGCCTGACTGTCTGTAAAGATAGCCGCATTTCGGTTTTGGTTTGAGTTTTGTTTTAGTATCTTACATGCCTCCCTTATTACCAGCAGTTCAGCCTGAAAAACGCTAGCAAAGTCAGGAAACCTAAAGGATTTGGCTACATTTAGGGACTAAGAAAAGATCCCAGAGCCAACTCCGCACTCCATCTTTGAGCCGTCAGTAAAGATGGTTGTGTCGAAACCCATCGACACGATGTCATCCTCCAAATCTTCTCTGGATGGAAAAATAATTTTAAAACCCTTACTAAGGCTCAAAGTAGGAGTGCAGTAGTCAGTGTCTACCGAGATAATATCTGAGGGAATCAATTTCGTTGTGTTGCTGTGACCATAAAGTTTTGACAACCAGGTGTTTGATTACTTTAGCCTAATAGCGCTGCAGGAAACTATGTATTTAATAAATAGGTCGATTGGTTGAAGATCCAAAATAACGTTTAAGGCGACCGTTTTGCAAGTACGCATGGCCCCTGTGGTACCCACGCAAGCTGTTCTCTGAACCTTCTTTAGCTTATCAATGATGGTGACCCACAGTTTTAAGCCGAATCCGAACAGCTAATTTGAGAAAGCACTTTTCATGACAAGAATTGATCTTGGAGGATTTGTCAATTCCTTGAAAAAGGCAGTACCCGTGAGAAAAATATTAGATGGCATAGACAGGGATTGAACCCAAAACCTTTATAATGTCAGTCCAACGCACTAACCATCACGCCACGGGTACTGCTTATAAAGCTGATAGTATTCAAAAATGGAAATTTTTTGTTTTGTGGCCCAGTCATATTTTAATGTCTAAATATAATGAATAACTTAATATTAACCAAAATAGATTTTATATTTATTAAAATGTTTATCAAATGTTTTGTTACGCTCTCCTAGGATACTACTTTAATGATACGGTCCTAATGTTCCCTTTTCATTAAGTTTATTTCTTCATAAGTTATTAAAATAAAATAAATAAACAAGTATTACCATATTCTCACTTACTGATAACAATTTTGTCTTTTCTTTGCAGACTTGTTTTGTTTATATAATTTAAGGACTTAAGGAATGCATATCCATTTAAAACCAACGCATTTCAAATTTATCTGCCGTCGTAAATCAATCCATTTCCACTAAAATATTTAAAAATTTATAGTTTTCAACACAAAAGTAACTAGAAACTGTTATAAATTAAAAACATAAAAGGATTTCATCACTTGGTTATGGCCGTTTTATCCAAATACTATCAACAAACAATCCGCAAATATGGGGAACTTGGCTATACCACCCATGGTCTTAGCCAAGCTCTGGTGGGTACAGCCATTTGTGCTTATGCTATAAAAATGGCGTACCCACTGATGAAAAAGAATCTTTCCGTTGCCGCTAATGCTAATGATGACCAATTTACTACTACTGATAAATGCAACGAAAATAATAATACAACGCTCAACACAAATACTGAAAATGAAATAACAATTCTAAATCAAGAAGAAGCCAAAATTGCAGAGGTCGAGAAGCTGCTCTTAGCATCAAAAAAAGAGAACCAAGAAGTATTACCGGGATTAAATGTTGAATTTCTTGCACAATTACAACAATTGTTAAAGATTATGATTCCAAAACCAATTTGCTATGAAACGGGTTTACTAGGAGTACATACCATGTGTCTGGTCTCAAGAACTTTTCTTAGTATATATGTGGCATCTTTAGAGGGTGCCATAGTGAAATTTATAGTGCGCAAGGATGTCAACCAATTTGCTCTTATGTTGATGAAATGGTTTGGTATTGCAATACCAGCTACATTCGTTAACTCAATGATAAGATATCTGGAGAATAAACTAGCTTTAGCTTTCAGGTAGGACAATTATGATAAGTTTTGATTAATTTGTGATTTAACATTAATGTTGTTTAGAACAAGACTCGTGAGGCATTCTTATCGCTTGTATTTCAAAAATCAAAACTACTATCGTGTTTCAAATTTGGATGGAAGAATCGAAAACGCTGACCACAGGTAAACAAATTTTAAGTTTAAATTCGATTGAATTCTAAATTACTTTATTTTACATAAATAAACTTTTTTTTGTAAAGGTTAACTGAAGATATTGCCGTATTTGCAAGTTCGATTGCTCACCTTTATAGTAGTTTGACAAAACCGTGTTTTGATCTAATGCTCATTGGAATTGCGTTAATGCGATCCTCTCAAAAAATGAAGGCTAATGTCTTTTCCGGTAAGTAATTTTCTCTGATTATCTTTCAATAAGTGTTTCTAAAAAGAACTATATATCTATCATACCCAGGGCCAGCTTTTTCGATTTGTGTGATATCACTTACAGCTCATATACTTCGAGTTGTTTCACCCAAATTTGGACAGCTTGTCTCAGAGGAGGCGAACCGCTATGGCTATTTAAGACATATTCATTCACGTATTATAACAAATGCCGAAGAAATTGCTTTTTATGGTGGACACAAGGTAAACAAATATATTATATAAAGCCCTTATAAATGTTTTATATTATATAGTATAATTTTTGTTAAAGGTTGAATTGTCACAACTTCGCCACGCCTATAATCGCTTGGTAAATCAAATGAACACAATTTTCACTCAACGACTTTGGTATGTGATGCTGGAACAATTTTTTATGAAATACGTCTGGTCCGGAACCGGAATGGTGATGGTATCCTTGCCTATACTTACTAGTTCAGTCAAACCTAAAACTGGTAAGACCCAAATTTGCTATTAAGTATCAATTCTTAAACCCTGAGGTAATAGATCACTCTGGTAATATCACTATAATCGAAAGCTCTGTAAGTGAGCGCACGCAGTACCTGATGACAGCTAGGAATCTTTTAATTTCTGCTGCTGATGCTATTGAGCGTCTTATGTCATCCTATAAAGAAGTAGTAGCACTAGCAGGATATACCTATCGAGTGGCTGGAATGTTACAAGTATTTGAAGAGACAGCGCAGGGCATCTACAGTAAGAACACTGTGACTGCAGATCCTCAAAACGAAGCATATGGAATTATCGAATATCGCAATAATCGTCCTGTTGCAAAGGGTAAAATTATATACAATGACAGTGAACGTATGTCTATAATGTTAAATAGAGTGCCTGTTGTAACACCCAACTGTGACGTAGTCGTGCCAAGTCTAACACTACGCATTGATCCAGGAATGCACTTGCTTATCACAGGTCCAAATGGATGTGGAAAGTCAAGTTTGTTCCGTATTTTAAGTGGTCTGTGGCCAATTTATGCTGGAGAGTTACATATACCCCGACCAATTGAAGGCAAGCCTTGTATGTTTTATATACCACAAAGGCCGTATATGTCCATTGGTAGCTTATGCGATCAAATAATTTATCCCGAAACCCGTGAGGATATGCTTAGAAAAGGAGTAACTGAGGCTCAACTTAAGGATATCCTTAAAATGGTCAGCTTGGAACACATTGCTCAAAGGTAACATTAATTACAACAACATTATATAGTTTTCGTAACAATATCATTTGTTCTTTTTTATTTAAGGGATACTTTTGATATAATTCGAGATTGGAAAGACATTTTATCGGGTGGTGAAAAACAACGTATGGCTATGGCTCGGCTATTTTATCATAAGTACGTTTTAATAATTGTTTAATACAGTATTATTTTTAAACAATTTTTTATTTATTTAGACCAAAATATGCTCTTCTCGATGAATGTACAAGTGCTATTTCCATTGACGTTGAGAGTTCTATATATGACATTGCTAAAAATATGGGTATAACTCTGCTCACTATCACTCATCGGCCTAGTTTGTGGTAAAACAGTTGATATAATTGATAATTCTTTTGTTTTTTAATTATACTTTTCTCCACAGGCGGTTTCATACTCATATACTTGAATTCAACGGTCAGGGTAGTTGGTCTTTTAGGAAATTGGAATTAAACGAACAGCAAAAACAGCAATAGTTATCTTCGACTATCCTTTACGCAAAGAACTTCTTCTTTTGTATTTGATTATTTTCAACATCATTCGTAAATTGGTATTAAATTTGGATATAAATTATATCCACAAAACTTAAAAGTTCAAATAGGTTATATTTTTATTCATAATATTGTAAACTTTACTCAAATGTACGCTGGAACATTTGATTTTACTGAATTAAAAAAATAAGGAATATATACGATTGGGATTTGAGAAAATTAGAAAAGGTTAACAACTACTAAATTAATATCATCAAACTTGTATCATATTATTATTCATTAGTTTTTTTTTTGTTTGTTAATCATGTAAGTAAGTAGGAAAAGAAAACTAAAGTTGAGATTCATAAGGCTACAAGCGTGATTTTATTTTATAAAAAAAAGTTCAAACTTAAATATTTTGTTTTTAATTTCCAAAGTTATATTTTCACTATGGTGGTCTTTTTCATGGTCATTATCTGACAAAATTTGATTTCATTCTGAAGTTTAGACAAAGCTGTTCATTTCTTGTCATTATTATCCACTTATGTACGTTCAAAATAAAAGCGTTGAACATTAATTTTTTAAAATTTTGTCCAAAGGCTCATTTGACGCTATTGAATCGTTTGGATATGCTTTATTTTTCAATTAATTAATGCGAAAAGCTGCCCACTCAGCCTAAATCCGCTACCAAACGTCGTCAAAAGTTTTTAGTGCATGATCGTACAATCCCAGTCTTTATTTTAAAACAGCCTTTACATTTTCTACAGTGTTTAGGTCTGGACTTTGCGCTGGACACTGCATTATTGGGAAAGGTTGCCCACTGAGAAATTTTTTCACGATCTTAGGGGTATGCTTAGGATCTGCATCCTGTTGAAACAAGACTTCGTCTTCTGGGTATGCCGTCTCGTCCAAAAAGTCTGGTAAATTTTCTTCTAGAATACGAAGATAATCCTTCTTTATTATTCCATCAACTTTCACTAACTAAATGAATCAAAACTTATTTTTTTTAAAAAGATGTTTTTTTTTGTAAATATATAATAATCTCGACCTCGAGAGCCGAATGCCGCGAAAATTTAGTTGGTTTTTTCCTTGAGTTGGATTTTTTTAATATTTAATATTTTCTTTTAAGGCAAATAAATTCACTATGATTTAAGCCAGCAACTAAAGATCAAACTGTTTTCAGATTACTATTGTCCAAAAATAAACTTACAAAGGTTTTTATTTTAAATAATTTAACTTTTTTAACTAATAATAATATATAACTCTGGAATGATTAGATTGGGTCAGAAAGAGAAAGATATGAGGCAAGGGCAATATCCATACTACATATTATAATAAAACCGTTCTGAAAGCCGAGAACCCATCCTTGCAGTTACTTAAAAACATAGTTTGCTTTTGTTGACTTACTGCGTTAAAATTAACTTGTTAGTTAAAAACAACACGAAAATCATTGAACAAAACAAATTTGTACTGTACTATTGTTTTTCAGTAATCAATGGCCTTGTCAATTTATTGGTTTAAAACATAAACGTTAAATTTTAAAATATATTTTAGTGTAAGGGTTAAATAATACTTTCAGAAGTCGATAATGCTATTAACTTACATCTAATCTACACAAAGGATTAGTTCGAAAAAATTTTAATTTTTTTCGGTCAAGTGATTTTACATTGTCAATGCTTGAATTAATTATAATTATACTCCAATCTATTTATATATAAATATCTGGCGCCCATACATACAACCATACTTTCAGATATATCTTACGAATGAGACATAAAGAGTTCTTAGAACCACAAAATTCTCGAGAGTCTTATTAACGTTTAGAATAATATAGTCTTTTTTTTTTCTTTTAAAAACATAGATTGCAACATGTTACGGAAATATATTGTTATTGTGAGTGCTAATTTAATAGCATAGAATGTATTTGAACTCCCAAGATATTTAAATCGTAATGACTTTAAATCTGAAAAACTAAGCTAAAGTTAGTATTGTTTAATGTAGAAGTTATTGCAAAAATTAAGTACAATGAGATTGACAAGAAATATCAATTTCAAAAAGCGTATTTAGGTAGAAACAATACATCTGAATCCCTATAAGATATGTTTAATATACATATATTTTTTTCAAAAACTATGCATAGTTTTGACTTGATTTAAAAACAAGCTAATAGACAAAAATGTTGGCCTTAAAAAAAGGTATAATACTTAATTGTAAGTATTACAGTTATTTTTTAATTATGCCAAGGCCAAGGAGTATCATAAAGCCTCCTACTTTTGTATATGAAGACCATCTTTGTAGGTTCTTTGTTTTCATATGCGAAGTTATTCCTTGGAACAAATGTGTTTTCCTTATTCACTCAGACTCTCGTTAAATTACCACAGTTTTGCCTCATTTTCATCTGTTTCGAAATTCGTAAGTCTCCCGACTAAAACAATATTTTTTTACGCATGGTACAAAAAAATATATAAATGTCGCTCTAATCGAATTCCACTGAGAGTACTATGGCTTACAAAAGCTCAACTTATCCTTAGCTTTGTATATGAATATATATTATTTTCATTCCCATAAGTAGCCAGCACAATTAGGGAGACAATTAATTCACCAGCCAAAACGTCGAAAGAATTTCCTTCTTTTTATTGAGCCCATTCTTGCATATGTTTTTATATAAAGACCTTTGGCGTTTTGTGCCAATGATTACCACACACAAGATTTATTTTAATAATTTTTATTTCTTAAAAGCCTAATACGACAAAATGTGTCTTGTACGATGCAGTCAAGACGAGATCAAAATAAAAGAGTAAGGCCTCTTCCACACGAGACGGTTTCAGCCATACGGTTAAAATCCGTACGGTTTTTATCCGTGAGCCATTAATAGTAAACTAATACAATTAACTAAAGCTTTCACACTGGACGGAGACGGGTTTTTTCCGTACGGACGATTTAAAACAGCCGTCTCAAGGACTGAAATATACGGCGACCGAGCCGTCTTAATAGTGTCGTGAGTGACTATGCGAACGCATTCAAAAAATGCCGTCAGTTTTTGTGGTCACTTGTACTAAAGAAAAATATCTAAAATATAACCAAATGAAGACGATTCACGAAAAATACGTTATGTGTGAAAACAAAGTCCGTATGGAAAAAGATCGTACGGATTTTAACCGTACGGAAGAAACCGAGGTCTTAGACTTCTTTCACACGAGACAGTTTCGTCCGAGGAAAACTTAACAAAACGATAGAAATATAGTTTCTATTTGATCTATGATCCATACTTTTACATTTCAATATCATATGTTAATAAATTTAAGAAAACAAATTTATTCGTCGGGAAAAAATTGTAGTTGATACGAACTGTCAAATTTTATTTGCGTTCCACGTTCGCAAAAAGTCATTCTTGTTTCGGTGGTGCATGTATGTATGTATCTGTAAGAAACTTTTCAGGATATCTTTCGAGCAGTCTTATTAAGTAAACATATTTTCCTTCAATTTTCCGATTTATTAAACAATTTTCAAAGTCAAACTTCATTCGCGACGAATTAAAAACTATCATGTGAAAGAAATGTCAAAATCGACGAATATTCGTTTATTCGTTGGTCGTTGGTCGTGCTCATGTGAATAGTGCTTAAAAAGTATCTCAATGTGCAGCTGCATCTAGAACTTGTTAAGTTGATGTTGTATCTTTCTTTCCTGCGGTCACTGCGCCATCTGTGAGAGACTATAGAAAGTTGGATATTCTGCTTTTATTTGGTTTAAAGTTTTCCTGTGATATTTGAAGCTTAGATTTTTTTGAGCTTAAAGTTCTTTTTTTATATATATATAACAATTATTGGCGAGCGATTTTTTTCCAGGATGTGGGTTTGATTTTAAATTTTAATTTTACAATACATACAAAAGCTATTAATTAGTAGGTAGCAGATATTTCATGAAATTTCACAGGTAATTCCTCATAGTATCCGGACAGTGATATTATCTGGACGCTTAGCGTTAGCACTTTGTTTGAGATTAGTAGATAGGTGGGTACAGTATTTATAAATATTTAGTTTTAATTAAAAACAAAAATTAACTCTGTAAGGCGATTAGAAAATAAAGTTCAGTGTCGGGATAGTTTTATCATTGAATATTTAGACCAGGATATTCAGCAATAGATAATGTTTTTATATTCAGGAGCTTTGCAGAGAATTTCTTGAAACAAAGGAAAAAGCTGTATGAGTATGAGTTGCACTATTCTATAAATTGTATAGCCTTGGGTTATCATTGAAGTTTGGTCGCGTTCTTGAGCACCTATGGATAGGTGAAGAACTTTCAGACTGGTTTGAAACCTCATCGGGAGTGAGACAAGGTTGTACATTAAGCCCTACCTTGTTTTTATTTTTATTCATTGATGACCTTTAAGACTTCCTGCCAGGTGGAGTGGATTTCGCAGGGATGCGGATTAAGGCACTTCTGTTCACAATCATGTTTGCGCAATCACCGGAAACTCTGCAGCTCATGATTAACAGGGTTTACCAGTATTGTCAGCTATGGAATTTAATAGTAAATATAGATAAATCCAAGGTTATGGTTGTTAAAAGCGGTATTGGACGTAATGCATCAAATAAAAAATGGAGCTATAATAGCGAAAATATTGAATGTGTGAGAGAATGCAAATACCTTGGCATTACTGTTACAAATAATCTAAATATGGACAAACACTTGAAGGAGAAATTGGTTAAGGCGAAAAATGCTATAAGTATGACCTGGAAATAATGCTTCATGAATAAGTGTATAGCACATAGTACCAAATTTAAAGTATTGGATCGCAAGTAGGGGGATGCAAAAAGTACAATTCGGTTGAAAAACTCCTAACGCACTTTAAAACAAAATATTTAATGTTCCGAAAAATACGCCAAACTACGTAATAATGCTGGAAACGGGTCTCTCTCCTATGTTTATAAAAACATTGAAGTTGCAAGCGGACTTCTTGTCGTAAAAAAAGTGGTCATAAAAGCCATAGAAGATCAAAACAGTTGGTGTCGAGAGTCGCAAGATCTTGCTGAGGACTGTCAAATTAATTTTAATTTACCCGTCGAGGATTTAACAACAGCTTAACATCATATTCTCCTGCCTGCAAATGAATTTCTCCACTAGAAGTTCGACAAAAAATATCTAGATGTCACTCTATTCGACAACCAAAATGAGAGTACTATGGTTTTCATATATAAAGATATCGCCATCTAGAGCAGGATCTGCCCGGTCTTTGTATAGACTCTGAAGACATTGAAACTTCGAGAAATGTCAAAATTTTCAATTCGACAAATCGGACCGATTGCAATAATTTGCTATGGGAAGTTAATAAAATAATTTGGATTTTTACTTTAATTTTTTTTATTAAATCAAGTTAAGCCTAGAATTAGACTACATTCATTTTCAGATTTGTCCGTTTTTGGAAACAACAAAAATGATGGTGAAGAGGATTGTAGTTTCTTAAACTAATTTTGTATACTTTCTTGGGTTGGTACATTATTTTAACAAAATTATTCACTAAAAACAACAACCTGCCGACCTAAACAGATACTTTCGTACTTATACATGTACCTATTTAAACTCGGGACCCATATGCTTGCAAAAGGATAAATATAGAAAAATATGTTTTCAAATAAGTATAGGTACATGCATACATTTTCATATTTTTTCAGTTTGAACACATAATTGTTACGCAAAATACTAAAGAAAAAAGTCTAGAGCAACTACTAGAAGGTCAACGTACAATGTTAACGCGTTGACTCTTTGCGTAAAAATGACGTTATTTGTACACGGAAAGAAGTTTATAGCATTTATGACAATGCTAGTATGGCCTGGAGACCCATACTAAATAAGTATCGGTGATATTATATCTATTTACATTGTCTTGCAACAACTCCTATAAGTATGGGATTATGTACTATGCTGTATGGTACCACAATCTTTGCTTGTAACACATGGGCGCATAGTACGTTTGACGAGACAGCATTGCTTCAGCCCCATAGTGTACCGGAGATGTCGCAATGCTACTAGTTTTTCCCGCGATAATTTATGGCGTGATAATTGATACCTTTATTCGATAACTGTCAATAGGCATGGGTATAACTACTGTATCAATATATTTCTACAATAATAAGGGACATAACAATAATGAATAGACTTTTCTGCTAGGAGCATTGTACATGTCGCCAGTCAGTATGGGCAGGGCCGTAATCCCATATTGGCATTGGCGTATCGGCTATAACTATTGTCGACGTTACTATTCTCATTATGGCCAAATTTACTATTCTTACAACTTTTTATCCAATGGAAATCTTCTAAGCCATACAGTATTGCGTTCAAACCCATACGGACGTTGTAATATTCGCAATGTATTTCTTCCTGTGTAGACACAAAATTAAAAACAATATACAAATTATGTTATAAGTATGCTTTATAGCATTGACACTGTTAACGTTGACGGTGTGCGTTGACACAGTCATTTTTGTGTGACGCCAGAGAGTCAACGAGATGATTCTTTATGTTGACCGTATAATTTAAGGTTGAGCCATGGCCTTATTGCATTCACAAAACGACTTAAGTCCTTACAATTCTATTTCCTACATTAACCTACCAAACTACCTTAAAACTTTATTTTCTACATACTCGTACCTTCCAACTGTAGCACAGCAACCAACTTGCTCTCTTTTTTCGGAAGCATTTTTTTGTTATTTTTTTGTAGATGAGAACTCACATACAAAACCTGCACTTCACGTTCTAGCCCATATGATTCAATATGAATAAATATTTTGCTTTGTCATACTCTCTATGTTAATTTTGGGACTCAGTATGCATGAAATAAATCTTGCACATATGAGCAGTGATGGGACTTGGAAAAATCAAAGTTGTGGTACATATTCCAACAAAAAGGTGGTAAAAAAAATACAAAATCAGTGTTTTCAAATAGGTTTTAATCACATATCAATAAATAATTATTTTATGTAAGAACCAACACTTCTAGGAGATTAAAATGTTCCCGTTGCCCGAAATTTCTCTTGCAGCTTAAATGTTAAGTAGGTAAGTTGTGTTCAATTTATTTCTTTTATTTTTTTTTGATAGTATTGAGTTGTGAAAATTAACGTTCAGCTGCTGCTCTACTATGTGGTTAACAGCAAACATATACAATTACAGGTTTTCCGAAAATTATTATAAAATACATTGTCAACATTCTTGAAGCTATTTATTATTTTAACCTCGCTTATGAGTTTTCTCTTCTCAATATTAAGCAGTTCAATGCTTGCAGCATCTACCGAAAAATACGTCTGTTGGCATCGTCCCAGCAATTAATTTTTTCGGACCTTAATATTTTAATACATTAACTTTATCATTACAAAAAGTAAATCGTTGTTAAATTTGCACACATAAACCAACATAATAGCTGCACATAATTTTTCCTATTTCCATTATTTTATTTTCTAGTATATTTTCTTCAATATGTAACCCAAAATACATTTGAGAGTATGGCAAATAGTTTTCAGGATTTTTTACATCCGTATTTATGTCAATATTTCCCTGTTTTATCGAATTTTTTTATTAAGTTCAACTTAAAAGACTTCATACTTTCGACTAAGAGTTGATTTGTGTTGTCTCAGATTGAAATATTCAAGTCGTTAATTATTTTTAAATTTAAGGCAATAAAATTCAAAACAAAATAATTTGTTTGTATTTTCTAGAATTGAAAATACTGGTAGCCTTAGGATAAATCTCTGCAAATGAATATACCATTTCTAAATAAAACCACCGAGTTTAACAAGTGCCTTCTGAAAGTTTATGAAATCTGTTTGTTTTTTTTTTATCTATGACAGAAATAAAAATATATGTATGTCCCTGAACGATTTTTCAATATATCAATACAGCAATACAATAATATAATAAAAAAATTATTTTTATAACCAGCGAACGTTAAAAGTTGGTAGATTTTGAGTTGGAGGTGGTAAAATTTCAGAAACAAAAAAGTGGTAGAAATACCACTTAAGTGGTAGAAGACCCATCACTGCATATGAGGTGGCATGGAACTTTTCTATGTTGAGATTTTTTCTTTTTCTCTCTTGTACAAGCAGGGTGAAATATTTTAAAATTATGTAGGTAGGATTTTTAGTTCTGCGATATCTTGAGTTAAATTTTCAATGAATGCAAGAATAAAAGTGATGTTAGTTAGTGCGCAAGAAATAACTTAGGACAGTTGTGATGGATGTTTTTTTGTTGAGTTTATTTTAAGAATGTGTGTGGTTAAAAAAAATGGCAAACAGTAGTACATATTTGTTTGCTCAAGATCAGATTACAATTTCTTGCTCCTGGTAATGCGCCCCCAGAATTTTGCGAACTGCGCATTTGCTCATCTTCCACAAATGCTTTGTCCGGCCCTGCTTCGGATTCCAAGCTTTCACAGCTAAAGCACTATTCACATGAGCACGGCCAACAAATCAACGAATATACATTTTTTTTTTTTTTTTTTTTTTATAATAAGCGCACACTCAAGGGGATATATTACCCTTATTATGTAGACACAGTGTGAGCACTAGGAAAGGGAGAGAGGGGTTGAAAGGAGATGTCGGTGTACATTGGTTTTGAATTCCTGAATATTGCAATAGCTGGGAAAGACAGAGTGTGGTAAGGCATTCCACATTCGCATAGTACGGCTAAAGAACGAATCTCTATACTTGACATACGTCGATTTTGACATTTCTTTCAAATGAGAGTTTTTAATTCGTCGCGAATGAAGTTTGACAAGGAGCCAGAGCCAAACACCATTTACCACAGAAAATAAAACAAGAATGATTTGTTTAGGTTAAGTACGCGCGATTATATTATTCGTTGCGAGTGTGGATAATGTGGAACGCGAATAAAATTTGACAGTTCGTATCAAATACAATTTGTTTTCTTAAATTTATGAATGTATGATATTAAAAAATAAAAGTATTTATCATAAATCAAATAGAAACTACCTATATTGCTATCGTTTTGTTAAAAATTTGTGTAAAAATATGTCTTCAAACGTACATATTTAAACTCTTATTATTCATTCGTCGTTCGTTGGTAGCGCTCATGTGAATACTGCTTAAGTGAAAACAAAAAATTGTTCTCACAAAACAATTTTAACCACTTGAGACATTATTAGGAACGATAAAGCTATAGAAAGACTAACGACAGAAGACTTAACTGCTAAACAAATATGTTGTATTGAAAATGATGAAGACTATTGTTTCTATTATTTTTTCCAACACTGTAATTAATTATAACTATTTTGTGTTTACTTGTGAAATATAGAAACTACATGTATGTATGTATATGGCAAATTTGCATTCGTAAAAACATTGAACTCGAGATTTTAATCAACATAAAATTACGATGATAAAGAATTCGAAAAAAGTGGGTTCCCCGATTCCGTACGTTTGTCTGTCGCCGCCTCCAAGGCCCTAACTCTTGGGTCGATTGAGTTCAAACTTGGAAATTAAGGTTGTAATCAGATTTGCGTTAGGAAATTTTTTTCCCATTTTTATTAAGTCTAAAAATAAATTTACAAATTTTTTGGTCGAAAATCGAAAATTTGATTTTTCTCAAAAACTGACAGATTTTTATAAAAATTTCTTTAATTCTTTTTGTTAACTTGGCTTCCTTCTTTTAATAAGAAAAGATATTTTTGTATTGCTCGAGAAGGGTACCCCATAGAACTGTTATATTGTTTTTAAGTTTTCTCAAAAAGTGGTGAGCTGATTTCAATATTTTTTTAATGCACTGTTTTAATTAGATTTTATGATCAAGAATGCCATTATTTTTTTTTATAATATTAAAATCATATTTACAAGTACTAATTAATTGCACACCCAACATATTTTAAAGATAAAATAAATTTAAAATATATATATATACAAAATTAATTTCAAAAAATCAGCTCTACGATTTTCGAAGTAGGAATTTAATAAATCAATGTTTTTTTTTTTCATTAATAAATTGGCAATTACATTTTTGAAGACAGAACCAACTTATTTCAGAGGTACATTTTTAAATCGTAAAATATGAAATAATCATAGTTTTGACATTGACCAAGTGTAATAATGAAGCTTACTTATATAATAAAAAATCACGAAATAAAGTACCTTGTTCTACTTAATTTTTTTAGCTACGCTACACTGTAATATTGGTTTGTATTTTATTTTAAATTACTAATGTAAAGTACATAAACACCTACGCTTTATTCCTATCTGCCTCAAGACAATGACAATAATTCTGAAAAATAAAATTTTTCCAAATGCACAACTTGTGCAAACTAAATAAACATACATTTGTTCAAGGCGTAATATAAAAAAGTAGCCTGCCATCTTCAAATAAATAAAAAAAAACTTTAATTAACATACTGCATACCCATTGAATTGTAAAAACTGTTGACGTTCTTCACAAATTATAGGTAATGGACTATAAAAACAATTATCAGCATAAAATATGAGTTGGCACGAGATGATAGTTGAAAATATCTATTAACCAAATCGCAATCCGTCCCTCATTTCACTCTTGTTTTCATACACAAGAAAATTATGTCTAAAATACTCTTTTAAAAACTCTGATGTTATGACAACAATTATTTTTTTAATTTATTAAGATAACAAAATTACATTAGCATAGCTTTCGTATGGAGTACACAAATTTAAACATTATCAACAATAAAAAAAAGAAACTATAGAGTATATATACAAAAATAAACTAATTAAAGAAAATGTATAGGAATTATTAAAATTAGAACTTTTCATTAATTATGTTTCTTCTATGTGATAAAGATATTTGTATGTAATTAGCTATACTGTTCTAGGTGCTGCTATTGAAGATTTCGAAGTGAAGTGGAGATAGTTTTTGGGTCATATCAGTTAACGAACTTCTACCAGCATAGGACATTTCGAACAGATGATTGGTAGGTCCTTTCTATGAGATATGAAATCAACCAGAAGTAGCTCTGACCTTGCTCTGGATATCAAATATATTTTGTCTGTACTGAAATCGTCTCCCAATAACTTTAAACACCGGGTCCCATTAACTTGCTCATGTGTACAAAGAGTCTGTTTAAAAATATGTCCTCTATTTTAAGATTTAAATATGGAACTGCCAAAAAAGTTTGTTTTCAAACATTTAAATGTTATTTGATTTCTCAAAAAAAAACCTTTATTTTTCAAACATTTTATTTGAAAATAACTAATCTTTATATATTATGTTTATAAAAGAAAGTTGTGTTAGGTTAGTTACACTATTTATAACTCAAGAACGGCTGTACCGATATGGCTGAAAATTGGTGAGTACGTAGCTTGGAGCCATAAGACGGACATGGGATATTGTTTATCCCATTAGACAGCGTTCCCCTGTGACTTGACATAAAACGTCAGTCACTATAAAACGTGGTATAACAAAAAAGAATCAGACTTGGAGTAACAAAACGCAAATGACAGCCATGTAATGGACGTATGGGCGACAATTTAAATTTTGTAAGGAATCAATATTAAAACTATTTCTATTAAAAAAATAATTAACAATCATTATGCAATGATGGAGCCATTGCCTATTCACATAAAAAGTGAAGTGCATTGGAACAATGCATTCATTTAAATCGGCTTATCACCGTACAGTTTACGCCTAAAGGTTGGCTCCATAGTAATCGTGCTTCGAAACAAAAAGCAACCAAAACTGTGCAAAGGCACGAGTTTGGTGGTTAAACAATTGATGAACAATGTAATTTACGCGATAATTCTGAAAGAAAAATTCAAACGTGAGGATTCTCAAATTCCGATCCGTCTTGCATTTGTCATGACCATCAACAAATCATAAGGCCAATGCTTAATAGTTTTTGGTTTGAATCTAGAACATCCATGTTTTTCCCATCCTTAATTATATGTAGTTTGTTCACGGGTCGGAAGACCCGTTTTCGCGCCTGATAATAAAACAAACAATGTCATGTATCACAGGGTACTTAAGTAAAGGCAACCTATGTACTAAAATAAAAATAGATATAATAACAAATGATTAATGTAGATACTTGATGCTTTTTTGTATTTTCTAATAAAAAGAAAAATATAAAATTAAAAAATTGCTTATTTATTGACGTTAAGGCGGAACAGAGTTCGAGATATCGAAAAACGAAAAAAAAGCTTAACATTTTTTTTAAATCAAAAATAAAAACAATGACATTATTGCTTATCAAAGATTATTGAGAGAAAAAAAGTTATTGAAATTGGTTGATTTCAAAACATAATAATGGTTCTAAGGGAGAGCAAACAGACAGGCGGATTGAATCGGGGGCGCACTTTTTCCTCTACCATCGTAATGCCATGTTTGATCAAAATCTCGAGTTCGAATGGAATACTTACCATACAATTTCTATACCACGCAAGTAAAAAGTACGAAGTGCCTAAGTTGTATTCCACTTTTGAATAGATTTTTCTTTGAAGCTAACCCTTCGCTTTTTCAATAATATTGTTTTTAATTACTTTTAAAAGTAGCTTTTCAAGACATATTAAATAATATTTCTTTCTTAATAGTTGGTCGTATTTTTGGATCGGTCTAATCTACATCAACATATATGTATATACAAGGTGATTGGTATAAGGAGCACCAAGTTCAAGGAAAAACAGACAAAATTAATTTTTAAACTTGAGATTTACCAAAAAATGATTTTGTCGCAAATTGATTATTTAAACAAAATGCGTATGTACTGTTTGTTTTCAAAATTCAATGCTCTTATGAATTTTCAATAAAAAACAGGATTTGTTTTCCTGTATTCCTTAAATGTATATAAGTGTTCAAGAATTGATTTTGTAGAATTGAAAATTTTTAACATTTTTTTCTCGAAGTTTCAAATTCCCGAGAATTTAAATCAAACATTTTTAGAGAGATGTCTGTGTGTGCGTATGTGAGTACGTTCGTGATATAATTTTTCCTCGTCTATATCTCAAGACCCGGTAGAGATATTGACATCAAATTAATTTTGTTTTACATCGGAAAATGCAGAAAGAAAAGGAAAATTGAACATTTTGGTTGACCCCAAATATCTCACGAACAAAAACAGCTATTGACTTCAATTTAGTTTTATATACTATACTTTGTAATGATACAAAATCAGTTTAATTTTAAAAATAATTCAATAAACGCTTTTCTTATAAATCAAAAAAAAAACTGAAAAAAAAATTTGCCACTTCGAATATTTTACGATTGGAAACTAATTTTATGCAATGAAGGATAACGTTATGACATGCGGTAACATTTTGAGAACAATCGAAGAAAAGGTTTCGACACGAATATCTTGTCATTGTTTTATATTATTAAATATATTTTTGTTTCACATTTCTTTAAATTATTAGAAATAAGAATCTACAAGAAATACTACCCAAATTTGGTAAAAAATCATGTTCGGTTTGAACAACTCGAGAATACATAAAGTTATTGACTTCAAAATTATTTCGTTTTTGTTATTACCGTAAGATATTGTTGTTAGAAAAATGCAATCACTGTTTTTTTTTTATAGGAAATACAAAATTTCAAAATGTGCTGCTTAATTTGATAGCAATTGGTTTTCAAATAAAAACATCGGGATCAAAAACAGATGTTGAAATCGAATAATTTTCTTTATATGCAAAATATTGAGAGACAAGAAACTTTACGACGATGATCAAGCGATTTTATTATCACCAATCAATTTAAATGCTCTACATTGAATACCGTCCAGGAGGTTTAAGTGAGTTGCAGGAGCACCAACACAGAGATTTAAATTATATTCAAGCCATGGGTGTATAGATAACAGCCAGATCAGAGGGCGAGTAAAACTTTGCATCGCCCTAGGAAGCCAAAACATGTTCCAGCATTTTTGGTGACATCGTGTATAAGTCGTTCCACAAGACATCAAGACGTGGTTTGTGATAAACATACCGAGAATGTCGAAATGTTCAGTGTGATTGATGCAAGTGCCGACCATTGATACTGGCAAGAGTGTATATTGCTCCAACGATTCAAGACAGCATTGACATTGATTTATTCCTTATTGTGCAATGCTGTTTGGGTCGATTCAGAATTTATTGAACTTATCATATTTTTTCGTTGCAATTCCACATTCGAAAAGGATGAAAATCCCTCAAAACGAATATGAAAAGCTAGGAGTACTATCGTCAGCGAAATAATGTATTGGATCAGAAGTTGCAGACAGGAGATCATTAATAAAAACGAGAAAGAGTGTGGAAGACTGTAGAAAGCCCTAGGGCACTCTAGCATTTATTATGTGGCATACAAAGTTTACGTGCATTTTATATGGGAAAACCTAAAGTGACCTTTCCAAAAAATTCAAACCACAGAACGGGAAAAAACAAATAGTCTTATAATAAATACACATATTATGCAGCCCTTTTTTTATCCCTTGAATTTTATTATTTTTCAACTATCTGACTTCTAAATAAAAAAATAAGTAAAGTGAGAATAATTTAAATTATTATGATAAACAATCCAAACTATTGTCTTAACATCTTTGTATAAAATTTGCTCTTATTAAAAATTCAATGAACAAGTTTGCGTTCCTTATTTATCGTAATCATTTTTTAAAGACCTCGCAAACTTATGTTTTAAGGCCGGAATTTAATCTATATTTATACGATAGAGATCAAATACCGGCAACAATAAATGAGAGGAAAGAAATCTTTATTAACAATGTATGATTTTAACCTTTTCGACGCGACGGATTGTGCTAGAAATCACTTTTGTTTTTAAATTTGTATGGTGTGTTAAATGTGGAAAAGTTGTTTTATTTAAGTTGAATTCAAAATATATTTTCTGAGGAATACAATAAAATTGAGGAACAGAGCAGAGTAAAATATAATTAAAATGATTTTCTTGAGGCAAACAACAAAAAAATCATGCACATTTCCGTTTGCCTACGCACATAATTTGTAGTCAAAATTTGTGTGCGAATCTGACAACATTAGTCTAATGCTGGCCGTTTAACGAATATATTATCATTTTTTCGGTCTTCGAAAAATTTTAAGCTTTATAATAAATTTATCGAAAAATAGTTTTGATTTCCAATATTGATGTGGCAATATAATTAAGTTTTAATTTGATACATTTTAAATAAGCGCATTTATTATATCTCAGTGCAAAGTATAATTTTGGAAAAAACAAAAAAATTGATTTAATATTTCCATATTTTCAAGGAAAAAATATCTATACCTACGTAAATTATTTAGATTTGGTCGTGTGCCAAAGTGAAACAAAAAAACCGATATATAATTAGCTCAAAAACGTCGCACATATATACACTTTTAAAATTTGAAATTGTTTACCATCGATTATAATACATTTATTGGTGAGTGAATTTTGTTTTGAAAAAAAAAAAAAATACGGAATACAATGCTGTACGAGCAGATATTTATAACATTTATTGACACATGCGTACAAAGTTTAAATGCATGCTTTGAAATTGGAAGAAAAATATGTTCATATTTATTTTTATGTCTTAAAATCCTGAAGTATTATTCCTATGAGAAATTTTAATTTGTAAATAAACTTGTATACATCGATATTGATTGTATTTTAATAAAATCGTTTCAACGCATTTAATTGCTTCAATAAGGGGATATAACAAAGTAAAAATGAAGCATGATAATATATTTATGTATTCCTTGAATTTTTCTTAAAGTCGGAGGATTGATACATAAAATTATAAAAAAATAATAATTAAAAATTCAACTAATTTAAAACATTCGCAAAATAAACTATCAAGAAAAAAATAAATTATAAATTATTTAAATATAAATTGTAATTAATGGTTTAATTTGTACTTTTTTATCTTTTATATTACGAATGCTGAGGCCCAAGCTTCAAGAAATAATTCCTAATGTACCTCTCATGTTTAAAGTTTCAATAAACAAAAACTATGAACACGGAGTGAAACACGAATTAATTTAATATTAACTATTATTCCTTTCATTTGTCTAAAGATGTTCCTATTAAAAATAGTAATTAAATATTATAACGTCCTTTGGATGAAGCCCATATTATAAGAAAGTTTGATCATGTTAAAAGTTTTGTAGCGCCCGTTGTAAATGCATTTTTATAAAACAAATTAACTCAATACTTATATTTATTTTCACGTAACAAATATGTTTATATCGTGTATAGATTTTCCATTTTCGAGTTTATTGTTAAGTAATCAATAAATTCGCAAATTTGAATTTTTGTATAGAAATTTATTGGAATCGGTCCGATTTGTCGAATTAAAAAGTTTGACATTTCTAGATCTAGAATCTAAATCAAAGATTTTAAGAGAGTTGCTCTGCGTGCTTGTTGGTTCTTAGGTACGTCTGGACTGGTTGACCCCAAATATCTTACATACCAATAGGGCTAGTGTCTTCAATTAAATTTTGAATTATATAATGTGGCGTGATACCAAATAGGCATAATTTTTCAACTAACGGGTTTATTTTATAAATACAAAAGAATGAAACAAAATATTTGTCACCTCAAACATTTTACTAACCTAAAAGCATATTACTGATCGAATCGAACATTTTGAGAATAGAATATTGACTTCAAAATTATTTCATTTTATACAAAATGTTGTTTTTGACGTAAGATAATGTTTTGGGGAGAGTACGATAACTCAGGCGACAAAGGTTTATGACCGATTTGTACAGAACAGTTAAGAACAAGCATTTTTTATTATGTGAAGGAGGGGGATCTATCTCGCCCCGTTTAGGCGGTAGGGGTAATTTAAAAAAATATGTACGTTAAATAGAAAATAATTATGAAATAATATTGGTAATACTTACAACTAAGTGTTATACATTTTTTTAAAGCCAAAACATTTGTCCATTAGCTTGTTTGTCAAAACTATGCATAGTTTTTGAAAAAAAATAGTTTTAAACTCAAAATGTGTACAAAAAAAGTTGAAAAAAAGGTTTAAAGTGTAAGTTTTTGAAACTTTAGATTATCTACTATTATTTTTCATAGAATTCATTGCTCTTATTTGTTTTTGATCAAAAACTGAAAACTAGATAATTTAACGTTTTCTAGTTCTTGAGAAAATTGAAAATTACAAAAAAAAAATATATTTTAACTTTTATAATGTTAATGTTTTAGAAAAATTCAATTGACAAATTTTAAAACAAATCACGAAAACCTAAAAAAAAAACAAAAAAAGAACGGATAAGAAAAAAATGTTTATCTCACACAAAATATTGTTATTAATATTTTGGTAAAAAATCGAGAGATGAACACGAATGGGAAGTTATCAGTGTGAACTGCATCTAACCTTCTTTTTTTAAAATTGAAATAACACTAGGCACATGTGTTATAAGTTTACTTAATTTTGTAATAAAATCTTATTGTTTTTTTGCGTACGTCTCCTGATAATCAATCTATAATTCTGGCCAGCCCTCAGTGGTGAGTGTTGCGGTCACTAAAGATGCAACAAAAAGGAGTGAAGTTACGTCATTTTATACATTTTATTCCCATGAGTGCAGAATTGCAATTTAAATACAATTTTGTTTGTGTGGTACCCGTGGCATGATGGTTAGTGCGTTGGACTGTCATGGGAGAGGTCTTGGGTTCGATCCTGCCTGTGTCACCTTAAGTTTTATTCACGGGTACTGCCTCTTACGAGGAATTGACAAATTCTCATAGATTCATTATTGTCATGAAAAGGGCTTTCTTAAATGAGCCGTTCGGCTAATCCTCCATCCCTGCAACAACTCGCACACAGGAATGGTTGAGAGTTGTAAGTCACTAGGCCCTCGTTCCCTACGGACTGATGCGCCACCTAATTTATTTATTTTTTTTGCACAGAATTGCAATTCTGCCAAGTCCTAAGTGGTAAGCTTTTGGGTAAGGGACCCTTTAAGGGGGAACAATTAAAATAAAACAGTTTTTTTTTAATTTTTGGTTGCGACGATTAATTTGAGAATATTTGTACTCAATGTATTTGTATTATACGAAAATGTATTCTACATGACGTTATATATGTACATATATATTTGAACAAAAAAAAAGAAAATAATAATAAATCATGCATCCATTGTGATTACATATATTAAATGTGACAACCGCCAAGTTTTGTATTTATAGATCGTATTTAGTTGTATAATAACACACAATAACATATAATTTGACGGCACGAGTTCGCACAAAGCTATCCCCCACAGAAATGTTAACAAGACTTTAGTGGACTTATTTTTATCTTGAGTAGATGTTATCTTCAATTAAAATAATAATCATTATTAACACCTTGCTTTGAATATGATTGACTAAGAGTCCTTCAGTTTCAAAAAATATTATTTTAAGAAGACTGAAATAACTCCTAACACTAATTAAATAAATTTTAAGTAAAAATGCAATTACTGATAATGAGGATCTCGATCTATTATAGTTTTTCGTCATAAGTCACAGTTTTTAAAAAATATATGAACATTTTACATTAATGATAAAATTTAAGATAAAGTTCTCAAATATGATTATTTATTACCTTGTGAGGAAACTTTAGAAGATATTTTTTTTTAATATAATGAGCACACGCCCAAGGGAATATTAGTACCCTTATTATGTAAAAAAAGCAGTGGGTCTACTAGGAATTGGAAAGAAGGGTTGATTGGAGAAGTCGGTGCACATTATTTTTGAATTCCTGAATACTGCAATGATTGGGAAAGACAGAGTGTGGTAAGGCATTCCACATTCGCATAGTACGGCTAAAGAACGAATCCCTGTACTGATTCTATGATGATATTATCATCAATCAATCTAATTGCTTTACGTTCAAAACTATCCAAGAGACTTAAATTAGTTGCAGGAGCACCGGCCCAGAGACGGGAGTTATACTCAAGCTTAGGACGTATATAAGTTTTGTAGATACCAGCCAGTCAGAGTAGGAGATAAACTTCTTGGATCGCCTTACAAAACCTAACCATCTTGCTGAATTTTTGTCGACATCGCATATGTGATCGTTCCACAAGAGGTGTTTGATGACACACATACCGAGAACATCGAGATATTTAGTCTCCTCGATGCAAGAAGTTCCATCCATGGCAAGTGGGGTATATTTGGCTTTAACGATACAAGACAGATTTAAGTTTTCGAAGCATTAAATTCCACGCGGTTTTTTTCTCCCCCATAAGTCGGAATTTAATGAGCTTATCATAATTTGTCGTTGTAGTTCCACATCCGAAGAAGAAAGACGTGAGTTTAAAAATGAATAGAAAAAGCTAAGAGTACTATCGTCAGCAAAACAGTGTAGACAGGAGATCGTTGATAAATATGAGAAAGAGTTTTGAAGATAGAACAGAGCCTTGGGGCACACACATTTATTTTGTATTTTTCAGACTAGACTTGAACCCATCCAATATCACTTGTATTGGCCGATTCGAAATGTAATTACTAATCCAATGAAGGAGGGATTCATAAAAACCGAAAGCACTCATTTACGATAAGATAGCCTGTTGCCAAACCCATTTGATACTTTTGAAATAAAAAATGCAATAATTTTACTTTCTAAAAAGCTATGTAAAGATTTGCTTCGATCTTCAAGATATTTCTTTAGTTGATAATTAATCAGCGTTTCCATAAGCTTGGGAACAAGGGAAGTTAGTGCAATCGGTCGGTAATTAGAGGATGAGGAAGATTCGCCTTTTTATATGGATAGGCTGGACGTATGATATTTTCACTCTTCTCAAAACGAAACCTGTGGAGTAGGACAGATGAAACAGTCTATGCAGTGGTTTTGCCAGCATTGAAGAACGCTTCCTAAGAACAATAGCGGGGATACCATGCGGACCAGCGGATTTATGTATATTGGTATCTTTTAGAAAAAAATGTTGGCCTCTAGAATCACTAATGTGCTCAATGACAGGCAGAACGTTGAGTTGAGAGATTAGCTTCCTCGAGAGAGCTAACAAATGGATTATCATTGACAACGAGCGTTGGAACCGAGGAGGAGGAAGAATTTATAATGTTTTTTACGAATGACCAAACATTTTGTCTGCCTTCGGTACATTGTGGTTTTTTTCTGTAATTTTCGGTCATGTAAAAATTTGGTTCATCGAATATAGTCGTTGCGGACCTTCCTAGCTTGTTTGAACTTGCTGTAAAACAAGATAGTGAATCAAAAATTGAATAAAAACAAATTATTAGCTGTGCATAAAGTCAACACGGGTTCATAATCTTACATAAGTTTTATATTAGTATTTAAAAATGGAAGGTATTCGTATGGAATTTTAAACAAAAATTCCGCTATAGAAAAATGTAACTGATAGGAAAAACATGGAGGGAAGGAGCGACTTATTTAAAAGCTTTCAAACACACAATGAATGAATCACTTATTCATTTTTTTTAAACTTCTTAAAAACAAACATACGTTTTTTTCAAAATCTTAATCTTACGATTCTTGTACATTATAAATAATTATATGCAATTCTTCTTATTATATTTTCTTCTTTTCAGCAACAACAAACATTTTGGCACTATGGAAATAGCAAAGAATGAAACTGAAGGATCAAAAAGTTCTTCCGCTGTGGATGAAATCTCTAAACAGGTAAGCAAAATAAATACTTAATTGCC